>NC_092355.1:58898498-59102097 GCF_963676685.1 Mytilus edulis | reverse complement strand
GATATTTGTACAAAAATAAATGCTGAAAAAAGTATTCCATAACATATAAACAGCTACGCCATGAGTGCATGATACGCCCGTCACCTTTTTGAAATATTCGATAACTTCTCAATGTCATATCAGATATTTATAAAAATCAGTCAATATATATCATGTATATAAACAATACATCAAAGTTTCATGAGAACTGCAGAGAACATTTTTGAGTTATTGTCCGAAAACTGGAAAATACCATCTTTTTTAATGAATAAACCCCTTAACTGAATAACATTAAAACGGAAATAAAAAAAAATCGAAAGGACGCTTACAACAATAGACATAAACTATTCAGCAAAGTTTCATGAGAACTGCAGAAAATGTTTTTGTGTTAATGTCCAAAAATTAGAAAATCCCCCCTTTTAATTAATAAAAATCCTTAACACGGAAATGTAAAATCTAAAATTGATAAAAATTGAAAGGGAGCTCATGTAAATAGATATAAACAATTCACCAAAATTCCTTGCAAATTTGTGAAAGGATTTTTGAGATATTATCAGAAAACTGGAAAAAAACACCATTTTTATTGAATCAAACCCCATTACTCAGAAACTTAAAATCTAAAATTTACAAAAAAAAACAATAGGGAGCTCACGTCAATAGATATAAACAATTTCCAAAAATTTTATGTAAATTGGTTAAAGAATGTTTGAGTTAATGTCCGACATGTTGATGACGGACGGACAAGAATATACCAAATACATATCTAGATAATTACATAATTCTGAAAACCATGTTCATAGAAAATGGAATTCATTACAAAGGATTTTACCCGTAATAAGAAATACTGGATTTGTCAAGGACCCGACTTATTTTAATATTTCATTTACTGTTATCTGTTTTTGTCCATTTCAATTCCTTGTTATCTGTTATAAGCCAAATCAATTTGCTGTTTTGCTGTTATTGGGACCCCCCTTGCCCCCCCTATAATTAATGAGCTCATTTTCTCGTCGAACATATAAATTCGCAATTTAATCAATGTATTAATTCTTATACATTTAGACATAAAATTTGAAAATTAAAAGCATGCAAATTTCAAACTGTAAGTATTCAAGGGCGGTAAATCAAGAACAATGTATTTGAATATATATATATATATATATATATAATAAAATTAACGGTACCAATTTTCTTGCACCAAATGAGGGCGTGATTTGAATTTTAGGAATAAATGATTTTGTTTGCTTTATTATATATTATTGAAGTATGAAAAAATATCCGCCTTTTATTTGAAGATACGTGATGTGTATTCCTTTGGAATATATTACATTTGGATTAAAAAAAAAAATTCTTTCTTTTCGTAGGTTTTCAAGATCAGAGACTCATAGATTATCGTTGATTATCTCAGCGAGATTGATTTTCTAGCTTTAGCCGGTACGGTGAAATCGAGAAAAGCAATCGAGTTGAGATGACCAAAGATTATCTGTTTATCGCTATTTTACCAATGACGACTTTGACAACTTTCATAAGCAACGCCACATGCCTCCTTAGTTTCTAGCGATAATTTTTCATTTGAAGCGAGTAGCATGATATGAAAAATTATCACAAAATAAGATCGAAGGGAAAATGCACAAAAAAGTGATAAATGTATGTATTATATGTCTCTGGTTTGATTAATATTAATAACGTGATACATTTCAAGGTTGTTGATATATGCAAAAAAAATCGTATCGAAGCGTAGTTATCCTTATTTCAAAACGGGACCTACCTCGTATGTTTTTGGATATTGAAACGAAGTAGAACCCTAGTATATACGTATCAAAGCCTAGCGGGACGTAACAAATCGTGCTATAACGTATCGAAACGTATCAATGCGTGGTGGAAACGTGAGTCTACACGTACTAGTACGTAGCAAAACGTGATAAGAACGTAGCAAAAACCTAATAAAACCTAGCTTTTACGGGAAGGGGACATTTTTTATTACCACGTAGTTGAAATGTAGCATTTTAAAACGGAATAAAACGTGACAGGGTGAATGGGGCTTTAATCTACTCCTAATCCTAACCCTAACACTAAAAGGATGTTCGGCATTTGATTTTTTTATATGCACACTTAATCGTATGCTATCAGTACAAAGAGTTTAAAACCGTACGGTCTTCAACAATGAGAACGTGTCTCCGATTTGTTTTGTGTATAACAAAGTTTTCCTTTGCCGTAATAAAAGTTTGTGTTTATACTTTTTTATTGCAATTTACTATAAAGTATAAATATAATTAATGAGCTCATTTTCTCGTCGAACATATAAATTCGCAATTTAATCAATGTATCAATTCTTATTCATTTAGGAATAAAATTTGAAAATTAAAAGCAAATTTCAAACTGTAAGTATTCAAGGGAGGTAAATCAAGAACAATGTATTTGAAAAAATATATATATAAATGAGGGCGTGATTTGAATTTTAGGAATAAATGATTTTTTTTGCTTTATTACGATATATTATTGAAGTATGCAAAAATATCCGCCTTTTATTTTGAAGATACGTGATGTGTATTCCTTTGGAAAATATTACATTTGGATTAAAAAAAAATATTCTTTTTTTTCGTAGGTTTTCAAGATCAGAGACTTATAGATTATCGTTGATTATCTCTACGAGGTTGATTTTCTCGCTTTTGCCGGTACGGCGAAATCGAGAAAAACAATCGAGTTGAGATGACCAATGATAATCTGTTTATCGCTATTTTACCTATGACTACTTTGACAACTTTCATAAGCAACGCCACATGCCTCCTTAGTTTCTAGCGATAATTTTCCATCTGAAGCGAGTAGCATGATATGACAAATTATCACAAAACAAGACCAAAGGGAAAATGCACAAAAAAGCGATAAATGTATGTATTATATGTCTCTGGTTTGATTAATATTAATAATGTGATAACTTTCAGGGTTGTTGATACGGGATGTATATGCAAAAATAAATCTTAAAGAGTAAAATTGCTCATAAGTCATACACATTTTAGTATAACTCACTAATCGTATGATTTTTTTGTGAAAAGATCGGCTGTTTACATTTGCATAAGCTCGTTTTTTATCCAGTTGGTTATAGCATGGTACTATTATATATTGTCAATACTTCCATGGTTATGTTGTGTTGAGTTTTCTAATATAAGTTCTGATATGATATTGGAAATGAGTTAGTTCTGTCTATTTCATTCTTCCTTGTCAAATAGGTATCTTAAATTATCGATAAATGTCTATGCTGATTAATCGAATTATTTGGAAACTATATATATATCCTTTACTATAGATAATTTAGCTGATCTGTAACAATAACATCTTCATGCCTTATATATCATGTACTGTAGTACGCCGCTAGATTAAAAACTGACGTGGAAAGGTAACACATGCCCACCGAAAGCTCTTTTATTGAGAGCCCAGGTGGTCGTGTGGTCTAGCGGGACGGCTGCAGTGCAGGCGATTTGGTGTCACGATATCACAGTAGCATGGGTTCGAATCCCGGCGAGGAAAGAACCAAAAATTTGCGAAAGCAAATTTACAGATCTAACATTGTTGGGTTGATGTTTAGACGAGTTGTATATACATTATGTACACAGCCATGTATCACCATCATTGATGGCGATCCGATGGATACATCTGTTGTAGGGTTGTCACTGACTCAGACGTACTTATGAATATAATTATTTTCTGTGACTGTATCTTACATTAATTTGTAGGATCCTTTACTATAAATAATTTAGCTGATCTGTAACAATAACATCTTCATGCCTTATATATCATGTACTGTAGTACGCCGCTAGATTAAAAACTGACGTGGAAAGGTAACACATGCCCACCGAAAGCTCTTTTATTGAGAGCCCAGGTGGTCGTGTGGTCTAGCGGGACGGCTGCAGTGCAGGCGATTTGGTGTCACGATATCACAGTAGCATGGGTTCGAATCCCGGCGAGGAAAGAACCAAAAATTTGCGAAAGCAAATTTACAGATCTAACATTGTTGGGTTGATGTTTAGACGAGTTGTATATATATATATATATATATATATATATATCAAATATACCCTGTCTATAATAATGTCTGACAATGAAGTGTCAGACAGGCCATTTAGATATATGTTACATAGTAATTCATTAGCATACTTATTCGTATGCAATCAAAATTTGATGATCTAACAAATCATCTTACAGAATGAACTGATTTTGGATTGTTTTGTTTAAAAGAAATACTTTTCCTTACCGTAAAAAGAGTCTATGTTCATTTTTCTATATATATAACCATTGTGATGTTTTTCTTATTACATACATAAAATAACCATTTAATCAAAATATAAATTTTTATTTTTATTCATTCAGATATACAATCAGACAAATAAAAGCAATTTCAAACTGAAAGTCTTTAAGGGAGGTAATTCAAGATTAATGTACCCATATTTGATATGAGGGTATGGATGTTCTTGGTTTGTTGGTAAAGTATTGTTTATTCTAGATTCCAACTTCTATTTTCAAGCTGTGTCTGGGAAAAAAACCGAAGGGTCTCACTAATTTTAACATCTTTTTAGATACTGACCCGCTCTATAAAATTGGACTTAGGTACAAATACATAATGTATTCTGGGGGGGGGGGGGGGGGGGGGGGGGGTAGCGATTTGCTTTAAAGCAAGCTAAAACATCATGATTTTCAAAAGATTGGAGAATTTGTTTTCATGGTATTCGTTTTTATCATAAAACATTGAAAAACTATCATAAAGCAGACTCAAACTGAACAAAAATTTAGTTGGCCTTGTTGAAGATAACTTATACATATATACTAGTACATTGTACATGTATATACTAATGATTATGTATTAAATGGAGTCAAATTTTGAAATAGAATGGGGGTTTCTTACGTATTGTATTTTATGATGCAAGACCACAAAAATATAATGTCTTCTTTTTTATTGTAATTAACTATTCAAAATTGTGTCTCTTGTAAACGTCCTCATGACCATGTATTTGCCTATAGCATGGCGTTATAACAAACATGTGTACCGTCTGTCGTTTGCTTTTGCACGTGCAGTCATATCTTTCCTGCAATGGAGTAAACTTTTTGCAGATTCTTCTATTTTAATTCTACCTTTATAATTTTTTTTAGAGAACTATAATACACCTTATCGCTATTTAGTCCATTCCGGGAAAAACAGTCATTTATACAACTTCCTGCTTGGGGTCACCGGCCGAAAAATGGAGGTCATCAGTAGTGAGCTGAGGGAGAAAAAACTTTAGAAAGTGATCATCAAGAAACTTTGATATAGTATGATCCACTTTTTTCGAAATTAAAATTGAAGTAAAAAAATATTTTGTTTGAAGTATTTACGGTAGTTTAAACAGGTCTCATTAAAAAGTATCATGCATGGTGCATTGTTTAAACAGGGTCCCAGATAGCTTCAACTGGATGAAAAAGTTGTGTAATTTTAGAACTTATCCGGAATGGAATAAATAGCGATTAGGTGTATTGTAAAGGTTGTATCAGAGACTTGTTATACGTAACTATGGTTTTATCAGCATAGTATAAATTATCTTAAATATTAATACTATTTTTTTCAAACTCCACGTGGACGTATTGTATTTTATGATGCACGACACC
Source organism: Mytilus edulis (assembly GCF_963676685.1). NCBI lineage: Eukaryota > Metazoa > Mollusca > Bivalvia > Mytilida > Mytilidae > Mytilus > Mytilus edulis. The sequence goes on along the minus strand of NC_092355.1, from coordinate 59,096,487 downwards.
ACATCTGCATATATAATAAAATGACAGCATCTGTATCTCTGTTTTTTTCCATCGGTATTTGTATCTTGAACAGATCTTCACTATCACTATTCATTCAGACATTCAAACCGCATACAACAATTTCTATCATTTTATTCTAATCCAGTGACGTTATTAGAAACCTTTGTTTCGTTTGTCGTCTGCGTATCGCACGTGCAACCAATTTTATAAGAATCTAGGACATTTGCCGAACGTCAAAGCAGGCATAGATATAATTGTGGTTTTCGAAATTCATACCGGCTTGTGGTTCATGTATTCTGTAGTTTTCTTCTTTGAAATATAGTTTTTTTTTTTTTAAAGTTGTATATATCATTTCATCGTTTTTGCATGGTATTCGTTTGTTATAACTTTATATATTAAAATGCAATATAAGAAAACAAAAAGCACAATGACAACTTTCTTCAATACACAACACAGAAAGCGAACGTTTGGCAACACGAAACTCATCTAAACTTTTTGCTCAACTCACGTATTCCTGGTAACCCGTGTTTCTGTATACTAGTATTAGTTATATCTGGCTTTTGTGCTGTTTTTTTTTTTTTTTAACATGTCGGCATCTCAATGAGCCGATGTATAATTCTTCCTTTATTCTTATCGCCAATGCGAGGTCTTTTTTCGATTTGTGCATAACCCGAATAATTCTGTCCCTCTCCCCTACTTGCTTATGTAGTTATCGTTGATCGGCGGAATTAACGACTGAATTAATCGGGTTAATTTGTGCACGGTTTTTATCTGATAGCATTTTGTTTCCACCTTTTCACCCGAAAAATGATTGCACTGGCCCTCAACCAAAGCCGCAAATTAACTTGATAGAAAAGGTGGAATCTGTAAATTGCAAATAAAATAAATTTTACATTATAGAATATTAAAACAAACAGTATATATAGTGTTGTCTCGAAGCTAATTTATAAACATTTATTAACATTATGCCCATAAACAAGTGACTTGGCTATTAAATGTGCATCGTTATACCATGTCTATAAGCCATGCAACATTTTACAGGTTGCCCAAAAGAACTCGATGTACTTCATAGTAATTTTTCTTCGGTATGACGCAAGTTTGTCGTTACATCAAGTTAACATTTTTTTATATGTGACTTGGAAATGTACAAAATGCTCTTTACAATCCTCCTACAAGACCAAGATATTTGCCAACTGCCATAATAATTTTGTACTTTACTAACAGTGTAGTTGGATTCATAAAAGATGTAAGGCGTAACTTAACGTTCATTTTGCACATTGGAAATCATGGGAGCATTGCTTTTTTAAAATAAATTAGTCTGATTTCGAATATTTTTGAAACAAATATTTTTTTAGAAGGGAAAGAGGGTATTGAATTTGGTTCCATATAGAATTATGGTAAAAAATCAATTAACTTTTTTTTTAAATACACAGATATGTCTATGCAAAGTCTGTAACTGTTTGAAAATTGAGCGGTTAAAAGAACCCTTCAAAATGACCAGAACTCGTTTTTCCCCCGTATATTTGATCTGCTTATCCTTCCGGAGCACCTGAGACCGTCCCCAGTTTTTGGTGGGGGTTCTTTTCACTTAGTCTTTAGTTTTATATTGTGTCTTGTGTACTATTATTTGTCTGTTTGTCTTTTTATTTTTTAGCCGTGGCGTTGTCAGTTTATTTTCAATCTATGAATTTGACTGTTTGGCGTGAAAATGTTCTCTCGATCTTGATTTATCATAGCCAATTATCTTTGACAAATAAGTTCGCAAAAACTATAAAAGATTACAAAGATTTTATAAGACTTTTACTGGTGGCTTGTAATTATACATATAAAAGATTTATAAAAAGAAAAATAGGAATCAATGGGCAAATTTGTTTATGGCATTAGCATGGATAAAACCAGAGGATTCGTAAAATCTGACAACAAATTCAAAACATGACAAGCGAACATCCTTAACATATAATTAGTTTTTATTTTATATTCTTCCTGTTCAACAAATAAAGTATTGAACACTTAAGTCTTGTATATTTTTCAATTAAAATGATAGCTGCATACATAAAACATCTGCATATTAACAAATTAAGATCTATAGGTACATATTTAACAGTATCAAATATTAAACAACCCGTATACATTAAACGTTTAATTCAAATTAGCTCTCTGTGACGCTTTCGGCCAGGATTTTACCATTCCCTACAAAAAATAAGAAGATCTGGTATGATTGCCCATGAGACAACTATCCACCAAATTTCAAAATGCAGTGGGTGTTATCAGTTATAGACAACCGTTGAAGTTGGGTCATCAACAATGAGAAAAACCCATACCGTAAATATGGTCGGCTATAAAAGACATGTCCGTGTGCCGATTGTCTGTTCTTTATAAGACACGCTAAAAATTATAACACAAGCAATGTAATTTGTGTTACCATGAGTTACTTAAAATTCTTACTTAATTCTTTATTTCTTTCATATAACAAATATTTAAATGTGGAAGTTTGGTATTTCTGTGGAAATCTATGTACTCACTGGATATCTATTATATACATCCCAGTTTTGACTTTGATGCTTTATAGAGAATTGAATCCGATTCTGAAACATTTCGACTGCATGGCAATCGTTGAAATCTGGTACCCAGATTATAAACTAGCATGTTAAAAGTCAATCTTTACTGGTTGTAAATGCAATAAAAGATTATTTACCCATGTTATACTTATCCTGTCTTTAAACAAAAGATTTTTGAATGTCAAGTGTTTCCAGGTTTCAATTCATTCATGTTTCTTGTTATAAGATAATGCCATATGCACAATTTGTGTAAATTTATCGTTTTTTATTATAATTATTACGTATAAAATTATATCAATAAAATTCCGGCATCGTTTTTTATTTTATAATTTTTACGTAAACTATATCTATGAAATTTATTGTTTCGTATTTTATAATAATTACGTAAATTATATCTATGCAATTTATCATTTTCTTATTTTATAAGTATTACGTAAACTATATCTATGCAATTTATCGTTTTCTTTTTTAATAATTATTACGTAAATTATATCTATGCATTTTATCGTTTTCTTATTTTATAATTATTACGTAAATTATATCTATAAGTTATCTGGTTCATTGTCCATCACTTGACATTTGTATACATCAATATATCTATATCATATTTTATTGGAAAGGAAAATAAAAAAAAATCCGTAACAGCGTCATTGTTAATCAAGCTAATGATTTACGGGGTATGTTCTCCTCGTGTATTTTATGATGGTATGATGCTAAACCCTAACGAGAGGGATTGTATTTAATTTTAATATGAAGAGTATGGAGCTGACATGTCAGTAACTTATAGTAGTCCCTGGTTAATTTATGTATCTTAGTTTCATATTATGTGTTGAAACCCGTTTGGTGGCTTTCGGCCGTTGTTTGCTCTTTGATCGGGTTGTTGTATCTTTGACATATTCTCCCCGATGATTTCCATTTTCAGTTTTTAATATTTTTTATCAAATCATTGTGACGTAAGCCAGATTAAAAAATCCCAAATAACGTGATTTCATATTAAATAACATTGCGTTCAGCGTCCCAGTAGTGGTCACTAATGGCAAATATTTCATAGATATTCAAGAAAAGAGAAATTAAAATAAATTACCATTCTTGTTATTAAATACCAACATTTCAATCGGCATTCAGACATGTCAGAAAAAAGAACTATTTGTTTCATGTCTTCAGTCAAAATTAGCCGGGAATTATGTCAATGATATACTTACTAGTAGTAATGCATTGCATTAGTTATATATCAATGGACATTTGAAGTATACAAAGAACGAAAAATAAAATCTTGATAGATCAGTGCAGTTTGATTATTTTGTTGTTATACAGAAAACAGAAAACTGTTTTATAGGTTATTGCGGTATCAACAAAACAGTAACATCAAAATAAAAAAGAGTTCAAGTGTTTCACCAACATTGTCTTTGGTTTAACAGTCCGATTCATGAGACCGGACAAACTATCAAATTCAGTAACCTCCATTGATATGCATTTTCTTATACAGTCTGTCAGTTTTTATGGTCAAGCTCGTGCACCTGCACGTTAATGTCAAAACACAAACTGTTAATTGGGCATCGAAACATTTAATTACTCAGAACCGTTTCACCGTTCAAGTCCAATTACATTCCTGGAGAACAAACGATATTTTCTTTGGCAACGATGGGTTTCTTGCCGGACAATGCGTTACAAGTCTTTCAAGTAACAATTTCAAAAGATGTAATTTTCTCGTCTCACTGACATTTTACGACTTCCGTACATCATCGCCGCCATTTTGTTTTATGATTTTCAAACAAAAATGTCTTAGCCAGTCTTGCACTGTTTTGAAAAGTAATTTAACACCTTGGAGAGAAAACGTATAATGAACAATTTAGAATGAAGAAACAATTAACACCTCTTTTTAGAACACATTTTCCTGGCTGCTTTTTGAATTCATTTTAAAACTTTCATCTATTTAATTACAACCCCTTATGTCCTAATGTTAGCACGAACAACACCCGCGTGTGATGACAACATTATCTTAAAAAAGAACAATTGTTAATTTTATGGCATTCTTGGTTTTAAACTAATTCGTTGTAACCTGTAACAACGAATGGATATAAACAAAAAGAAGTTATGCGACTATCAATGGGGCAATAACACAACGAAACAAACATCAAAAGACACATAAAGAGATCAATATACGATCTTCAGTAAACAAACTCATCATAAATACCATGAACTTGTGTACTTCATACGTGTGTTGCATCTTATCAGTGTCGCTCGATTAAAAAAATTAAAATTTAAAATTAAAAAATACGAATTGGAAAGCATTGAGGACCCCAAATTCCTAAAAGTGATGCCAAATACATCTATTAAAGGTACTAATGTATTCGAAGAATAGAAAGAGACGGGCTTCTTGAAAATATGTCAGGCTGTAAAAGAAAGGCGACAGAAACCAAATGTACATTCATGAATGGCAATTTCCGAAACCCTTTTTATTAATTAAATATGACTCGAAATTTGCCAGCAGATTTAGATTTTGAAATTTGACAAAAATGCAAGAAAAACTATAAAAAGGGTCAGAGGTCAACCAATCACGTACCATCTCATAAACGACACAAACGATAACATTATAAAAATAAGAAAATGTATAGTATGATAACCACTGAATTAACTATCCAGCAAAGAAAAAATGTAAATGATGTATAATCAACAGGTCATTGTGCGGCCTTTAACAATGAACACACTCCGTACCGTATACTAGTAGTAACGATAGTTGTCTGTTCAAATTTTGAACATGAAAACTACTCGCTAAATCGGAACTAACTCAGCCTTTCTGGTTGCACGAACAAATAACTGCGTAGCGATGATGGCCGAGTTGTTCCGATTGCTACTCGCTCTCAAAAGATCTTTGACGACATTATATGACGTAAAGGAGGCAATCAGCATCGTTAAACATTACGTATATTATTTATGCTTGTTTTCATTACATAACACGCCTATTAATTAACGTTATATGTTTATTTATTTGTTGTTTTTTGGGTTTCAGCACTTTGTTAGAAAGAGTGAGATGACAACCAAACAGGAAAACGATTTTGAAACAACAACAGGCCATTGCGCGCACGTGATTGTGCGGCCTTCAACAATGCACACAACTAATACCGAAAAATAATTTATAATTGTCGGTTCTTATTTTGAAGATGACAACTACTCGCTATCAGAACTTCTTTTACGACATCGTATGACGTAAGGGAGGCAATCAGCATTATTGAAGATAACATAACGTATTATTTATTCTTGTTTTCATTACATAACACGCCTATTAATTAACGTTATATATTTATTGATAAGCTGGGTTTTGTTTCAGCACTTCAACTTTTGGCGACGTCATCAGCACAGTACCGTCAAAGACGAACATAACACTTGATTGTCAATGGTGATAACCTTTAAAAAAAATCAAAGCTGATCCCAAAATTTGCCTGCAGACACACATTTGATGCCATCAAGGCTATAAAAACTTAAATCTCAAGGCTAGAAAGGGTCGGCTGACAACCAAACAGGAAACAGATAAAAAAAAAAAAAAAAAAAACATCTATAGACCATCGCGCGACCTTCAACAATGAGTACAACCTTCATTGTATAGTAAGCTATTATTGTCGGTTCTTATTTTGAAGATGAGAACACATCGCTATCTGTTCATCATTTACGACATTGTATGACGTAATCGAGACAGTCAGCATCATTGATTATACCATTCTTGTTTTTATTACATAACACGCCTATTAATTAACGTTATATATTTTTCAATGTGCTGGGTTTTTTATTATTTATTTCAGCACTATAACCTATGGCGACCTCTCAAGAATAGAGCTTCAGCATAGTATAATAAAGAAGTATATAACACTTGATTGGCAATGACGATGACCTTTTCGAAATCAAGGGTGATCCTCTAATTACCTGAAGACACAAAGAAAAAAGAGCCATAAAAACTAAAATGTCAAGGTTAGAAAGGGTCAGATGACAACCCACCAGGGAAAAGTTAACAAAAATACACCCAGCCATAAACCATCGTGCGGCCTTCAACAATGAGCACAACTTTCATTGTATAGTACGCGATAATTGTCGGTTCTTATTTTTGACAATCACATATACTAGCTATATATATCTGAACATCTTTTACGACAGTGTGTGACGTAAATGTGGCAGTCAGCATCATTAATTATATATTCTTGTTTACATTACATAACACGCCTATCGATTAACGTTATATATTTATAAATTATCTGTTTTTTCTTTGTTTCAGCACTTTAACCTTTCGTGGCCTCTTAAGACTAGAGCTTCAGCATAGTATCATCATACAAGTATATAAAACTTGATTGAAAATGGCGATAACCTTTAAAAATCAGAGATGATCTCCAAATTTGACTGCAGACACACGTTTAAAAACCGTACCATTATAACTATAATGTCAAGATTAGAGATGGTCAGATGACAACCAAATAATGAAAAAGATTAAAATACCAACTGCAGACCATTCTGCGGCCTTCAACAATAAGCACAACCTACACTTTATAGTAAGCGATAATTGTCGTTTCAAATTTTAACAATGATAACTTCTCGCAATCTGAACATCATTTACGACAATGTATGACGTAAAGGAAGCAATCATCATCATTAAAGATAACATTACGAATTATTTATTCTTTTTTTCATTACATAATGCGCCTACTAATTAACACACTATCTTTATTAATTGGCTGTTTTTTGTTTCTGCACTTTAACCTTGGCGGCCTCTTAAGAGCTTTAGTATAGTATTAAAAAATAAAACGCACATCAGACTTGAAAGTGTAATAACATGAGCAACACGACGGATGTCACATGTGGTGCAGGAACTGCTTACCCTCCGGAGCATCCAGAGATCACCCTCAGTTTTTGGTGGGGTTCGTGTTGCTTAGTCTTCTATATGTTGTGTCTTGTGTACTAGTTTTTGTCTGTTTGTCTTTTTTCGTTGTTAGCCATGGCGTTGTCAGATTATTTTCGAACTCAGAGTTTGACTGTCCCTCTGGTATCGTTTCCCCATCTCGTGTTGCTGTATAGTCATGTAAGCTTTACAAGAGACTCCGGAGACTCGCGATGTTGCGCATGTGTTCTAGTATTGGGACTAGCATTAATTCTGTTGTTCTAAAATTAGTAATAGTTAACTCCGTTCTTATTATATAATTTGATCTATTAGCAGTGAAAGAGGGCATACATATAATTATTAACAATACACATAAATAATTCATACTAATTGAAAAAGACATGAATGCTGTCCAATTCATGCAAAGCAAAGTTATCAATATATACCATCTGTCCAAACTCAGAAATAGTAGCTTACAACATTGCTGAGGCCGCTTACTGTCACATCAATGTAGGTAAAGACACAATAAGAATGAAAACTATTGAAGCGATATTAATGTTATCCATCTCAGTCAAAACAATTTTACTATTGTTTATAAAGATGGACATTAATTGTGTGCAAACATTGTGTTATTCTTAACTTCTAAGATATGACCGTCATTTTTAAGTTTCGGATTCCACACGCGATGAATTGTTTTGTCTCAATCAAAACAAGAAATATTGCAACTCAGCAAGAATCAAATGTACTTTTGAAATAAGTCCTTTCACAGAACATTGCCATTGACAGGGATAATATGTCTGCTTTAAAAGTTGATCGTTATTGTCCTACACACCAATGATGTATAAGGGCAGTTACTAAAAGTAAGTTTAAATGCTGATAATGTTTCAAAAGATCATTTTTGAATGAAAGTCAACTTGATGTGAGTTGTCGTTTATAAAATGGCCGACTATTCGAGACCCTCGTGGTTAGTCAAGGTCGTTAAACACCCCCACCAGTAGTAGAATATGTATACATTAATACCGCTTGTAACATTGACGACTGTCTCGCAGAATCATCAAAAACATTTTTATTACACATTACCATGGTTATCAAAAGCTTTATTATTTTTTATTTATATACTAATTATAAGTTCTATCTATCAATGCCATCATTTTAATAAATTCTGTTGACGCTGTACAAATAGCTTAGTACAAGTTGAGAAGATTGGCACTTCTGAACAAATGTCATCACGATTTGTCAATTTGGTGTAATTTGACATAGCAGTTTACTATACACTTTAACTGCATGCTTCTCGAAATAATGGATAACTATAGAGTTTTCTCCTACATAATTATACTGTAGCGCCAATTTTACGAAATGATGGCCGACTATAGAATTGTCTCCCTTAGAATTGTACTGTTTCGAAAATATATGATAGATACATTTCTAACTCCTCTTAAATGTAGCCTATTGTAAAAATTAATTTATGTCCACTACACCCGTTTTCCCATTTACAACCCACTATGCAGAGGCCACATATTTTATCTTTTATATATGTAAATATTTGCCACTCTATACTTCACAAATCAAAATTAAACAATCAATCAATCAAAGTTACACTTTTAATCTTGCAAGATTTGGATTTGCTGTTGAAGAATGCTATCAAATCTAGGAACCACTTGACTGTTTCCACATCCCATATAAAACAACAGTGCCTTCAGGGCCGTAACTACATTGTGGCAAATGAGGCAAATGCCTCATGTTAGAAATTAAAAAAAAAAAAAAAAAACTGAAACAAAAGATTGTCTTTATATCAAATTGTTTTCACGGAAAGTGTCTAGCTAGAAGCAAGTTCTCTTCACTCTCTGGTGTCGCCATGCATGTTTTTCGTGATTGATCATGTTTCTATTTTCCTTTAGTTTTCAGAGTTGATGGTCTATTGTTTGTACTTCTGTGTCCCGGGTTTGTCTTTTGTTCATTTATTGCTTTATGACTATAGTCTGAGTGTTGATTTTCATTTGTAAACGTGTGGTTTTGCAATGTTGCATGCCCACCGATGTCCAGATATTGTGCGAGAAAATATTTTATGAATATACGATGCTTCAAGAAAAAAATTGTCGTTTCTGCATGGAGAATTGAACTTAATATCAAATAATACAAAACTGGCTTTTTTGGGGGTAGATAAAACTAGATAGCTTTGGTTAAAATTAAAGTAAGGTCACCAATTTCCCGGTATCAAATAATTTGAAGAAAAAAAAACAATAATGAATTGCCGTATATGACTTTTTTTTTTTTTTATTGTTCTTGCATTGTCATGTTCAGACCCTTTAACATAAAATAAAGGAATATGGAGTAAATGTGCACGAAACCTAATCGCACGCAAAGTCAATGCATAGAAAAAATACTAATGATCAATGGTCAAAGTTACAGGAGGGTCTTCAACAATAAAAGAAACATTAATACCGTAAAACAGGGACAAGATGGCCCTAGTGTCGACTTCAGAACTAGTACTTAAAGTATAATACTGCACTGTCACTAAATCTAGTAAGAAAAAAATCACCAAAGTCTAAGCACAATACAAGACAAGAACAGAACAGACAGACAGACAGACAGATCCGGTATTAATGATTATGAGAATTACGATTTTTGCTTTATCCTACATATCGGTCTTTAAATGTTGTCCATTAAACCTTAAAGTCTTAAATTACAATGAATCTAGGTTTTTGCTTTGAGACCAGAATATTGTCGAAAAAAAAGCTGAAAATTAATTGCGTTTCAATGTCAGAAAGAGTCCGGGAAACACTCAGAATGCACAATTTTGCGTTATTTTTCTCATAGCTTCTGGGGGCAAGACCCCTCGCTCCGCTCGGCGAATATATATTTGCCTCACTATTAGAAGAGGCTAGTTACGGCCCTGGCCTTTTCAATGTTCTCAACCAATTCACTTAGTGTGTCTATCCAAAGGCAATAACTCTATTCTATTTGGGAACAGTATATTTAACATATATATGTTCCTGATTCTATATATTATTGTTTATTAGTTTATAAATATCTCACAAGAAATGTACTCGTGAGATAGCTTACATTACAATTTACATTCTATTTCGTGTTTTCAAGAAATAATAAAGATTTGATCGGCATCAATTTTCAAACTTGTACTAAACATCGCTGATATAATCTTTCAAAATTATGTATATGCGCGTGAGAACGAACGCTTAATGACATAACGGATAGAAAGAAAAGGGAAAGAAAAAAAATTCGCATTAAATATAAATTAATAAAATAAAATACATCGTAGAAAAAATAACATGAGAGAGAAATGGAGAGGTTAAAATATGAAACTTTAACCCAGTCGACTCGATGGAATGGTATTGGCTCATTGGAACTAGGGAAGGGGCAGGACCTTTTTCCGGACGTCGGGATCGGGTGTTTTTAAGCTCGGTATTTCGGGATCCGGGAATAATTTTTTTTTGTCGAATTTCAGATGTCGGGATTGAATTTTCTTTAAATTCGTGACCTCGAGCGGAATTTCATGTTCTAAGCCCGGGATTTCGGGATCAGGACCCCTCCGATCCCTCCTCAACTAGGACATTGCTTTGACAATGTTTGTTCACAATTACAGCTGTTAACCTAATAGCACTCTATTATTGGTGAGCTTAGATTACCAATTATATCTTTTGAATTGTGCACTCAATACGATCATTTATAAGAAGTGTACAGTCACGCAGATGCACTCAAAACAATCATTTATCAGAAGTATACAGTCATGAACGGAGTGATGATTAAATCTTGGAAATAGGTGACAAAATTGTGCCAATACACCTGCACTATTAGTATATATCTTATAAGAACAATTGCAACAACTCTATTAAAGGTACTTTGAAAGACAAATTTACAGCACTGATCCAATAAACCATCAGTTTCCAGTAACAGTTACAATTTGCCACCCTTTATCCCGATCGATCTACGGTAACCATTGGTATTGTTATTTTGTCTGGTCCTGAATAGTAAAAAGATAGCGTAAAAAGGTTTCACTTACTGGCAGGATGATTATTTCAAAAATAGAAATCGACCTTATTCAAGTGCACATATACAATACATGTATAGAATACTTATTTGTTTTAATTTTTGATGATTTGAATAAAAAATAAAAGATGAAATATGGTTCTTTGTTGGTTCTTATATCAACTCAATTTTCAAAGAGCTACAAACATTGCATAGATAATTTTCAACCCAAATATAAGTTAACAGGTATACTTCTTTCCATTTGCATAAGATCGATTTTTATAAGACGCAGCTCAGATATTTAACTTTATTTTCTTATAATTACATTAGATGTATGTTTCATTATAATACTTTATTCTGATTAGCTAACAGCACATCACGTGTTATTCCGTAAGCAATTGTATCACTCAATAAAACTTTTCATTCATGATAGCACGTGGTCCCACAATAAAGTGCACAGGTAAATTAAATAAAAACAATATAAAATTCGTTTTTTCTTGATCATAGCTAAAAAAAATGTAATTATAAGTATTGAATGCTTCTTTTTGTAACTTTATAGGGTTGTAAAAGCGTTGACCATGCGTACATTTTTAGAATGAAGCGCTTCCGCGCTTCATACAAAATGTACTTCGGTTAACGCTTTTACACCCCAATAAATTTACAAAAAGAAGCATTCAATTCCTAAGAAAAACTTTAAAGGTACTGCCGCTAAATTCCAAAAAATATTAAATAAATTAAAAAAATCGATAAAACGTAAAGACCAAATTAAAACCTAAAAGACAGAAAATTGCAGCCTTATTTCTCAACCTAATTGGTTCTGAAGCTGAATAAATTTGTTGAGGGACCAGTTTTTATAATTGGTCGTGCGGGATGCATAAATTCACAGCCACATCCGAAAGAATAGGGACATTGGATCTCTTAAGAAAGCGGTTTAATTATTTGTAGATATGAGAAAATAAAAAGTTCCTGTCGAAATGGTCGCGCAGACTACATTCTAGACAGTTTTTGGTAAGATATCAAAGACATAAAAAAAAATGAGTGTAAATGGGGTTTATAGCATAGAGAATAATGGACAAATAGTGTTCAGGAAAAAGGCGGGAAAAGAACGACTAAATAAAAAAGAAAACAATAAATAGAGAATATTGGGGTGCTATAATATGAAGAAAAAATATTATTTAAATAAAGAATAGAGAAAAATGGTCTAAAAAATTAAAGAATAGAGAAGTGAGGGACTCCCTGTAAAGACCCTCATAGCAAGAAGCTGTGGATATGACTAGATCAATTATAATTACTTGACAAATATACAATAAAAAAAGTCATGTGATATTGAGTATAATGTACTTTTCAATCTATAAATAAAAGTAATAAGTATACGTCTAATTGCCAAAAGTAAGTCTCATAAGTGAGTCTCACTGGTAAATTAAGAAATGATTTGTTTTACACAAAAGTGTGATTATTACATAATGCGACATCTCCTTTAAGACATACTATTGTCTTTAGATCTAAAGTTCGTTTAGGAATTTGGGTATTTTGGGAGTTTTTTTTTATGGCATATTGGAAAATTAAAGACGATATAAACCCAAAATTTTAGAAACAAATAGAAACTGGTTTTCAAAACAATTGATTAAATCCATCCAAAATTGTGGTAAATGATATTCAAAAATAAAAAATGCCAAAAAGCGCGGGAAAGATCAAAATCAAATAAGAGTCTGCTTAATTAACATACATTAGATTTATTACTAACCAAAATAAAGAAAATATTTATATTTGCATTATCTATTTAGTATGAATGACATCTCTTACCATTTAACATATTTGTTTCATTACAGATGACTTTTGGAAAAGAGGAAAAAGTTCGATCAAAAGAAAAAGTTTGATTACATTACTTTGATATTTCAAGTAAACCGTCTGATGAACTTTCTTTGTTGGTTTTTCTTTGTTAATTTTTCTTGTCGAATGAGCAGACAATTTTAAGCTTAACATTTCAAACTTAACTAAAAATAGCATTAATTATATGCATATGTTTAAAAGTGTGTTTGAAAGAAAAAAAACATCATTGTGTGGTCTGCGCGAGAATATATGTTTTTTAAACAATGCGTTTAAAAATACCATCGTAAATTAAAATTCCAATTGAGCATTTAATGTCATGAACCATAAAATCGTAGTGCTAGATACTTTTTCTACGCTTATTTTGAAAAGTGCCAAAATTCAACAAATGATGATGTCATTTCACCTTTATCTTAGTGTAGACAAAAACAAACAAAATTCCAACATGACGTTCTTCTTTCGATTTGAGAAATAATTATTCCATTTCACTTTGTATGTAGTAGACAAAATACGTAGCTTTCTTAATATTTATTCTAGAAAACGTGTTTGTTTCAACACACTGTCAATGGTACTATAATGTCTGTTATGTTTTTGAACTCTTTTTTTGTCTATTCGTTTTTCTCTATTTTAGACTTTTTTGTCATCCATTGATCGTTGATTTTTAATGTCCCTTGTTTTTCCCTTGTGTTTTCTTTCATTGTAATTAACACTCGTAGTTATTATTTTATTGCAAATTTACAGAGACAATTTCTAAGAGTATGATTATACCATAACTTTACATCTATGACATGACGTCACATTATGACAACATTATGACAACATTCATAACTTCAAAGGGTTCAGTTGAGATAGTTAAACAGGTTTTTCTGTTTATTTTCTGTTTTTAGAAAAAGAAGGCAGTAAGAGTTATAGTTATAATATAACTTTGACAAACGTCAAAAAGTCGTAAAATAATTCTCCAACATATTTTTGTCAGGTTTATTTGATCAGAGTCGAATTCCCCATGATAAGCAATATTGCCGGTAAATATAAATCACACAGTAATGTGCTTATTTTTTTCTTTCAGTCACATGATACTAAATAAAAAAAAGATGTGTTGTGATTGTCACTGAGAAAAAACTCTTCGCAAGAGACCAAAATGAAACAGAAATTAACAACAATAGGTCAGCATACGGCCTTCAACAATAATCAAAGCCAATTCCGCATTGTTAGCTATAAAAGTTCACGAAATGACAAATGTAAAGCAATTCTAACGAGAAAACTAAGACTAATTCATGTGCAAAATAATGAACGAAAAACAGATATGTAACACAGCAACAAACGACAACCACTGAACTACAAGCTCCTGACTTGGGACAGGCACATACAGAATGTATGTGGCGGGTTTAAACATATACGTAAGCGGGCGCACAACCCTCCTCTAACCTATATATATCCTTTTTACTAATAGGCCTCTTAGGGTCTTATACATATTTTATCTATATTACGCCATCAACGTAATTTATACATTAATCGTCAGTGCTTCGTAGATTGTATACTAGTACAAATATAATGTATAGAGGATCGTTTACTGATCAGGTCCCGTATGCATCTAACCACTTCAGTTAAGAAATTCAATCGTAGTACTATTTTATCGTTGGACATGTTGGAAAATCCGACCGTTCGGAACAAATTTTAACTCGAGTAGCTTTATGCATACGCGCCCTGTCCTTTATACAGTCTTTCAAACTTTTAATCATTTTAAATAGGACTATGTAAAAGTTTCGTCAAAATGCTATGTGCCTCAGTTAATTTATTCTCATTTAATATTTATTCTTAAAAGAAGGACGAAAGATATCCGAGGGACAGTTATACTCATAACTCGAAAAATAAACTGACAACGCCGGGCTAAAAATGAAAAAGACAAACGGACAAACAACAGTACACACGACATAACACAGAAAACCAAAGAATAAGCAACACAAACCCCACCAAAAACTAGGGGTGATCTCAGGTGATCCGGAAGGGTAAGCAGATCTTGCTCCACATGTGGCATAATTCTTAAATCATCGACTTTGTATAACATACAACTGTTAATTTATTTAAAAGAGCTAACACGTCTTGTTCATTAACAAAAAATGTTTGAATGAAAATGAAAGCGCGTAAGAGTTGGATAATTGCATGTATTAACAACAGTAAAACTCTCAATTTCAGTTTTTCATCTATCTGCATGGAATGATACATTAACGTGACTGTTTAAACAATATTTTACACATTACAATTAATCATTTATGTTAACAAGAAACAAATTGCTATGTAATTCAAGGATTATCACGAGACAATTAAAAACTCTTCACTAGCATAATGCAAACATGAAACTGCGTTGAAGACCCATTGGTGTCCTAGTTCTGCTGTTTTCTGCCCTTACACCTCCCCCATTTCCATTCCCAGTTTTATGTTCAGAGAAAACCTTTAAAAGTGAATTGACTCATATTAACAATCTCCTGAAAAAAATTAAAAGATCTGAGAAATGGTCCTTTTTCTGTTTCCATTTTGTCCTTTTCATAAAATCAGGATAATAACTGTTGTGTTTGAGTTCTCACGAATATACTTTTTATATATAAAAAAATGTTGTATGAATGCCAATGAAACATGAGACCAAATTACAAAAATTGTAAAACAACTACAGATCAATCAGTGGCGGATCCAAAAAGGGGGTCCGGGGTTGGAAGATTAATGCATTTGAATGGGGACATGTGGTTGGAATCCCCACCCCCTTCCCTTTGTCCTGGGTTTGAACCCCCTTTTGAAAATGGCTGGTTCCGCCCCTGTCAACGTATGGCCTTCAAAATGAGCCCATACCGCATAATCAGCTATAAATGGCCCCAGAATGACAAAAATGACATATGTTAATCAAAGTGTGCATTCCTGGTAGGTTTCGACCTCATAAATAACAGCAAAGAGGAATAAGACTCCAAGCCAGATGTACACTTAACATGAGCAACACAACTGATATGATATGTTGAACAGTATTTGCTTACCCTTTTCAAGAGCACCTGAGATAACACCTTTTTTTTTGTGGGGGTACACATTGCTTAGAATTTTTATTAGCCTTCAATTTATGAGTTTTGAATGAAAGCTTATTAATGTCATTCTATGCTCTAGTAAAAAACTGTATAAGTCGTGACCAGGAATTACTACTTGCTAACTCGTGGCCACGGATAAGTAAGTCGTGGCAACGAAAAAATAAATCGTGATCAAAACTATTTTAATATGTTATTTTTTTCTAAAGGGTAGAACGACTCAAATAAATTTTCATACGGTTTTGATTCCCACTTCGGCATCATCCGCTCTTTATCATGCGACACCACAATATAATCGGTTTTAGAAGTTATATATTATACATTGTATATGTAATCTGTTTCTGAAGATTTTTTTGTAATAAATAATCATTAATTTTTCATATTTTGAAGCCTTGAAGTGGACGCAGGGCGCAGTTCGGGTGCTACTAATAAGAGTTAATATCATTAGTATATGTTAGCAAAAGATTTTATGCTAATTTAAATGTGGATTTAGAATTAATTGTTAACTTCTAAGTGGTTAAATGTGCGATAACACTTGAACTAAGAATTAAAGGGTAACACATCTTTAAAGACAGTCGATTAATTACATTGCAGCGCTCGTTTTGGCACGACCGGGCTTTTAAATTATATATTTATGATATTTAACTGCAGTTTATGGTGATCAGTTTAAATTTTGTATTTATTACAGGAAATATTAAGTTGAAGGAGGCTTAGTTGTTTAAGTAGTGTACGTTTCCGAAAAGTGGTTATTATAGAAGTGATACTGTACATATGTTTGCATTTCTTCCTTTTTTACGAGACATCTGTTTTTTTAAAAGAATGGTCTCCATAGTGATTCATCAGCAGCAGAAGTCAGAGTTGATTCGAATTTAGAGTAATAAAAGAGTTATTCTACTAGGGTCAAATATAATTATAAACGCATTATTTTCTTGTACAATTTTTAACATTATACATGTAATCAACTGTTTTGAAAAGGATAGCATCAGGAAAACTGCAGTTATTGGGAAAAAGTCAATAAACTTGTATTCTTCTATCAACTATAAACAAATCTGTTATCCAAAAAGCAATGAAAAATGTTGAAACACTTTTCGCAGACAAAACATCCCCAAGAGAGAGCAAGCCTGACTTGAAAATCTCAATATCCGACCTAAGGTTTTTATTTCTCGGTTGAGATTATTCCGAGTCTGACATCGATGTCGGTGTTTTTCACTAAACGATCAAATCGAATAAAAAAAAAGTAACCCTAATAAGTCAGTCGCTATATTCCGTTGTTCTACGTAGGCTCGCAAGTAGGAGAGATCGATTAGGGGAAGCAATAATGGTTATTCGGGTTAAAAAAAAATGTCAAAATATCGCACGAAAAGGTGCATGTCCAATAATCCAGCAAGACATAATACCGGTACTTACGACAACAACAAATATATTACATTGGTTAACCAAAAAAGAGTACCGAAAAGAGCATCCATTCCGTTCGCTTCTTTAGACGAATTTATCAGTTCGTTACATACGGGTACCTGAGTAACCCTTGTTTTCAAGATATCTGTTAGAGCCTTTCATATAAAGGATAGGGAACCAGTCTCATTTATTCTGAGTATGTCCTTGCTCGTAACCTTTTATATCTTTGGTACTTAAGGTTTTTTCAAAAATGATGTCATGTCAGACAAACTGAAATAAATTTATATATGTATTGAGGGGTGACATAGGGGCTCTCATTTCCCAAATCCCGCTTTTTTCACGCTTCCAACATTAAGTTTCTTCTTTTTTACCCCCACCCCACTTTTTTAACTCCTAAATCGCAAAAACATACACCCCAAAAGCATGTCATCCCCACATATATGAATTATTGTGTAATCAAATGTTTTTTGTATAGGTATAAAGTGTAGACTTTCATTACAGTTGAATTTTACTGTGCGTTTTATTACAAATTTTATATTGACTAGAGTTATAGGTGGAGGGTTGTGATGTCACAAAACATGTTTAACCCCATATCATATTTTGCGCCTGTCCTATAAGGAGCCTCTAGCCTTTATAAGTTGTGTATAATTTATTTTTATTTTAGTTCATTGATATGTTTTCGAGTTTAGCACATGGCGTCTATTTCACTGAACTAGTACACATTTTTTTCGGGGACAGCTGAAAACCTCCTCTGGGTTTTGGAGACCCTTGTGTGACCTTCAACTGTGTTGTGCGCTTTGGCCAGGTTGTTGTCTTTTTGACACTTTCCCCGTTTACATTCTCAATTTAAGACAGACAACAACAAAAAAATAAATAAAATCACTTTAGTAATAAATATGAGCACTAACACTTGTTTCTGAAAGGAAAGTTTAAGTGTTTTAAGAAATAACACCAAAGTTCAACAGTAGGAGTTGTAAAACTTGACAGCTGTCTGTTTTTAAACTAAGTTTTATTGCTTCCGTTTGTTGTATTGTTTAGTTTTAGCACTTAACTATCTTTTTATGTAATAATTAGTTAATTCAAATTCAAAGGTGTGAAATGGTTTTATTTAACGCACATTTTTATATTTTATTTCAGTGACGTTATTCAATTGTCCAATTCCATTATTAGAAGTGTGAGGGTCATGATGGGGATTAAAGAATAAAGAATCAATAGAAAAGTGAAACAAAACCGCAAAAAATAGTGAAAAGTTGGCCGAAAATAAAGAATACAGAGTATCAGGATGCTGATATAAAAATAGAGAGAGTAATAGTAAAAATAAACTAGAATTGCCATTGCAAGCAATAACGGATGTCACCCCTCCCCCTATTGCCACTAAGAGGCAGCCATTTCAAACTTGTTTAACAGTAAATGAACATATATGCATGGCTATTCATCTTTTTGTAAATTTTCAGTATATTCTGAGCATATTAAAGTTTTTCACATTTATACCGTTTCCATGGCAACGGCAGCCATTTTGAAAATTTCAAAGTCAAAAGTCTCATCTTTACTTTTCAGTTACCAATAATATCAAATTTCATTAGGTTAAAACCATTTTGAGAATTTTTGACTTTTTTGCAGTTTCCATGGCAACCGTGGCCATTTTGGAAATTCCAACTTCAAAAGTCATATGTAGACTTGACAGTCAACAATCATATCAAGTTTCATCAATTTTGAAGCATTCTGAAATTTTTGCTCCTGTATCCATGGTAATATAGTAGTTCCAATGATTGTCAAAATCATTCAAAACCTGTATATAGTGAACAACTATATTGCATAAAAATTTGATGATTTTAAGTTCAAGCATACCAAAGTTATTCACCAAACCCGGAAGTTTTAAGAGCATTTTGACCTTTTTGCATTGTTTCCATGGAAACGGCAGACATTTTGGAAATTCCAACACCAAATTCCACATCTACAAAAGTTGCTCATCGTTATGCTAAAGTTTCAAAAAAATTGGAGCATTTTCATATTTTTGAATTTTTTGGTGTAGTTTCCATGGCAATATAGCAGTTCCAATGATTGCCAAAATCTTCCAAAACCAGTATATGGCTGGCACCTTCATTGTATTCTGAGTTTAAGCATCTCTAAATTATTCATAAAAAACAAAAACTGGAATTTTTCACAATTGTTCCGTTTCCATGAAAATAGCAGCCATTTTTTATGGTCTTAGACCCTACTGCAACCCGAAATTTTGTGTTCCTCATTATAGTTAACTATCATTAAGATTGGTTCCATTGTCTCCAAAAAAAATGCCGGACAAAATCATTGGAAGAATAATAATAATAGTAAAGAAACAGAGGAAAAGCAACATGTCACCCGACATTGTCGATCGGGTGACATAATAACAAAAAAAAAAAGAAGTGAAAATGACATAAAAAAAGAATACGGATATAAGGACCCCTACTCAGACACTCAGTTATGGTACTGTATAAAAGATGATACTTTGCTGACGCTGTCTATACTGGGTCATATTACAAAGAAATCATTTGTCTGTGAGAATCGTTAAAAACAGAAAAATTTGAGTGTTTCAAGTATTAAAAAATGTTATGGAATATTACTACGACGAAGAAGCATATATTTCGAAAGGTTGTCTTTTCTTGAATTTGAGGGCTTTTCTGTTTTCAAGTTTTAAATTCTTTCTATACCCTTAATGTCTCAAATTGAAGACTTCACGATTTTATCACGACCAGTACATATGTCTATGATATTATCAATAAGAGTTTTTGTTCGACCATTTTGTCTCTGTGCAAATTAAATAAATTCCATGATTTGAATCTTTTAATGAGTTTAATTTAAATCTGATTGTCAAAAAGTAATAATTGAATTGCTTTGTTTTCAAAAGTTAGTCTATGATATAATTTAAAATCTGATTGATACAAATTCCTTAATCGCTTTGTTTTTAAAAGATATATATGATTTAAAACAAGTTCATCTTTTTTAACAGGGTGACAGACTCTGTTGTATATCATAAAGCGAGTCTTTCGATGTATAAAAAATAGATTTTACATATGATAAAAATCAAAGGATCTATGTAGTGGAATATTAAAATTCTATATCAGTTTTACTGATAAAAAACAAATGTCACCAGTCGGATTCACAAAGTTTCAAGTTACAATCTATTTTTCGAACCGATTGATCATTAGTTAAAGAAATTATTAATTCAATTTAAACACGTTCATCAGATAAAAAAATAGCTGACTTGCTGCTTTTTTTTTTTTGGTTATATCTGGTTTATCGAACAGATTAGAATGATTCTGAAACATTCATGTATATTAATTATATTATCAAGAAGCTTGGATTTGAAATGCTAACACTTTCTTATATATTACGTGGAGGACGTGTAATGATAAGCCATCTGTAAAAGTCTTATAAAATTTTTATTAATTTTTAATAGTTTTTGAGAACTTAAACTTGTCAATGATAAAGCTATGAAAAGTCAAGACAATATTTTCCAGACAAATTGTCAAAGGCTAATATCTCGAAAACAAGCACATTGATCTAGTATATATATATATATATATAACTCGTCTAAACATCAACCCAACAATGTTAGATCTGTAAATTTGCTTTCGCAAATTTTTGGTTCTTCCCTCGCCGGGATTCGAACCCATGCTACTGTGATATCGTGACACCAAATCGCCTGCACTGCAGCCGTCCCGCTAGACCACACGACCACCTGGGCTCTCAAATAAAAGAGCTTTCGGTGGGCATGTGTTACCTTTCCACGTCAGTTTTAATCTAGCGGCGTACTACAGTACATGATATATAAGGCATGAAGATGTTATTGTTACAGATCAGCTAAATTATCTATAGTAAAGGATCCTACAAATTAATGTAATATACAGTCACAGAAAATAATTATATTCATAAGTACGTCTGAGTCAGTGACAACCCTACAACAGATGTATCCATCGGATCGCCATCAATGATGGTGATACATGGCTGTGTACATAATGTATATACAACTCGTCTAAACATCAACCCAACAATGTTAGATCTGTAAATTTGCTTTCGCAAATTTTTGGTTCTTCCCTCGCCGGGATTCGAACCCATGCTACTGTGATATCGTGACACCAAATCGCCTGCACTGCAGCCGTCCCGCTAGACCACACGACCACCTGGGCTCTCAAATAAAAGAGCTTTCGGTGGGCATGTGTTACCTTTCCACGTCAGTTTTAATCTAGCGGCGTACTACAGTACATGATATATAAGGCATGAAGATGTTATTGTTACAGATCAGCTAAATTATCTATAGTAAAGGATCCTACAAATTAATGTAAGATACAGTCACAGAAAATAATTATATTCATAAGTACGTCTGAGTCAGTGACAACCCTACAACAGATGTATCCATCGGATCGCCATCAATGATGGTGATACATGGCTGTGTACATAATGTATATACAACTCGTCTAAACATCAACCCAACAATGTTAGATCTGTAAATTTGCTTTCGCAAATTTTTGGTTCTTCCCTCGCCGGGATTCGAACCCATGCTACTGTGATATCGTGACACATATATATATATATTTTTTTTTTGCTTTTTTGCTTCCTTTATTAATCCCCTATCAATATAAACTAGTGTTTTGAAAAGTTAATTATTTTGAAACGGGAAAAAAACTCCCTTAAGCAAACAATCAGCATTCCTATTGGAACCAACTGTGCTCGGCTTCTTGTCAACTAGTTCATTTATTTATTACATGCAGAAGCTTAACATGCTGGAAATATAAGAAAAAGAAGCTAGCATTATCCTTTGACTTTAATTCCCGATTTATAGATGATTTCCTCTCACGAAATAAGTTGAACGCATTTATCATAAGCAACTTGAAAGATTAAACTATCGCAGAATCAGTACTGTCTACCTAGTACATCTTGATTTGCCTTTTGAATTTGACAGTGGGGATCGAATGATAACTAAATCTTAGCACTAGAGATTATCAATGCTTTCCTATTGTGACATTTCCATTTCTATGTATAATAACATACCAGCTGCCACTGCATATGAAGAGTGTACATCTCCCAGTTGATACAATATTGCTCAGCTTGCTTAATCTATCATGATTTCCTTAATAGAGTGTCGCTTGCACCCAGGGTTATATAGTAATAAAGTAAAAGTCATTCAATCGAGAGTATTACTGATGAGATTCTGATGGGTTTGACCATAATGGATTATTTTTTATCATAAATAGAATAACGTATCATAATGAAACATACATGTGTTTTTCTATGTTGTGATGTTATGCTATTGTTTCAGAAAAAAGGGAGAAGGTCTGGTACCATTAAAACATTTAATCCCGCTGCAAATGTTTGTACCGGTCCTAAGTCAGGAATCTAGTGTACAGTAGTTGTCGTCTGTTTATGTAGTTCATACGTGTTTCACATTTCTCGTTTTTATATAGATTAGATCGTTGGTTTTCTCGTTTGCATGGTTTAACCCTAGTAATTTTTGGAGCCCTTTATAGCTTGCTGTTCGGTGTGCGCCAAGGCTCCGTGTTGAAGGCCGTACCTTAACCTCTAATGGTTAACTTTCATAAATTATTATTTGGATGCGAGTTGTCTCATTTGCACTCATACCACATCTTTTTGTATCTATATGCAATATAATTATTATCATATCAAGGACGTATCAGTACATGTGTTTCTCATATTATCAATAAGACTTTTTGTTAGACCATTTTGTCTATGTGCTAATGAAATAAATTCCATGATTTCAATCTTTTAATGAGTTTAATTTAAATCAGATTGATATAAAGTAGTCAATTGCTTTGTTTTCAAAAGACATTATATAAAAATCTGATTTACACATATTCCTTAATCGCTTTGTTTTTAAAATATTTATTTGATTTAAACTTGTTTATCTTTTTAACAGGGTGACAGTGTCTGTGTTGTATATCATAAAGCGAGTCTTTCGATGGAAGTTCTTTTGTTTTGAAAAAAAATAATTATAGGATGGAACGAAGTGATCTCTGTAGTGGAAACTTATTGATAGAAAAAAAACAATGTCACCAGTCGGATAAACACAGTTTTAAGTTACAATTTATTTTTTCAAACCGATTGATCATTAATTAAAAAGAAATTATTTATGCAATTTTAACACGTTCATCAGATCAAAATTAGCTGACTTGACATTTTTCTTTGTTATATATATCTGGTGTAACGAATATTAACACGTGGGATTCAAATGATTTATTTACATATGAATAAATTAAAGGAAATGTGGGATAAAATGCTCTTTATTTGATCCCAAAAGTTAGTGTCCTTACAAACAACGATAAGCTGCTGGATCGGTTAAATACTCCACGAAACTTCTTCCCACATTATAGCCATCCATTTGCAGCAATCAAAACCGGGCAAGCATACGCGACAGAAGTTTTAAAGAAGTATCTTTATTTGTAGCGATGTGAAACAAAAGAGATTACTAACAATTCCAACACTGAAATTTCCTCGATCAATAAACGTATTTACACTTTTGGTATTTAGCTGAATCTTGCCTCCGAATGACCTTAGATCTACTCCGAATCACCTTTTGACGTCAAGCAACAATCACTTTTAAATTATGACGTCAAATATTTTGAATTATGATGTCAAAGTTTACGGGAACCTGTGTGATTTTACGTAATGGCGGACAAATTTGCATACAAGTGTAAATACGTCAATAGTATAATAACATTTAACAAGTGTACTCTTTAGTATAATAACATTTAACAAGTGTACTCTTTAGTATAATAACATTTAACAAGTGTACTCTTTAGTATAATAACATTTAACAAGTGTACTCTTTAGTATAATAACATTTAACAAGTGTACTCTTTAGTATAATAACATTTAACAAGTGTACTCTTTAGTATAATAACATTTAACAAGTGTACTCTTTAGTATAATAACATTTAACAAGTGTACTCTTTAGTATAATAACATTTAACAAGTGTACTCTTTAGTATAATAACATTTAACAAGTGTACTCTTTAGTATAATAACATTTAACAAGTGTACTCTTTAGTATAATAACATTTAACAAGTGTACTCTTTAGTATAATAACATTTAACAAGTGTATTCTTTAGTATAATAACATTTAACAAGTGTACTCTTTAGTATAATAACATTTAACAAGTGTACTCTTTAGTATAATAACATTTAACAAGTGTACTCTTTAGTATAATAACATTTAACAAGTGTACTCTTTAGTATAATAACATTTAACAAGTGTACTCTTTAGTATAATAACATTTAACAAGTGTACTCTTTAGTATAATAACATTTAACAAGTGTACTCTTTAGTATAATAACATTTAACAAGTGTACTCTTTAGTATAATAACATTTAACAAGTGTACTCTTTAGTATAATAACATTTAACAAGTGTATTCTTTAGTATAATAACGTAGAGTTCGATACCAAGAATAAGACTAATTTTGTTTCTCAAATTAGTTTGCTATAATTATTGTTTTAGGAAGGGGAAATCATATTTTGTAATAAAAAAAATCCCTGCAAATGACATGACCAAGATATTGGATTTTTAATGAAAACACATTTGTTACGTTTGGGAGACGTGTTCTATGATCCTCTTGCAAACGTGTTTTCTTTATTTGTATGACTCAACTTCATTACGAGGCTTCGTATGAGGAAGTTTGCATTGTCCTTTACAGATAATTTACTTTCGCGTGTAGAGTAAAACTACAGCTTATTTGCTACTGCGTGTAGAGTAACACTTTGGTTGGCTTGCTTGCTTTGTTTGTATAAATGTTTATTGGAGCTATGTAATTAAAAATGACATCTTCAAACAATATATAGAGGAATAGTTAAACCAGTATATATTATATTTAGATTTAATTGGGCGTTATTCCAATATAATTGTACATTATACAAACAAAGCAAGCAAGCTAACCAAAGTACTAAAAGATGATTTCCTTTAAAGTCAAAGTCTTTAAAAACTTCCATCGTCAATTTTTAGTTTTGTTGATGATAACATCCCCGAATGACAATCATCATCAAACTTGTTCTAACCATGAGTATCTTGACGGTTGCCAAACGAGGAACAGGAACAAACTCCCCCAGAGCACCTGAGATATCCAGTATTTGCTTCATGTATTTCGTTCATGTTTTTGTGGTGGTCAGTGCCGGTTTTTCTTTGACTTATGATATATCCTTCATCTCCTTTTGATAAGATATACATACCGCTATATATGTGGAGTTTTATTTGCTTACACGGAGCTTTTCTGTTTTGATCAGCTGTCTTTACTTGAGTATATTGTATTTTTATATTGTTGTTTGTGTTTCGATTTTATATGTCCCTTTGGTATCTGCTGGTGCAGTTTTATTTCCCCAAGGGTATAACCAGCCCAGTAGTCAGCACGTCTGTGTTGACTTGAGTTGTCATTGATATGTTCATAATTATAAATTTACTGTTAACAAAATTTTGAATTTTTTGAAATTCTAAGGTCTTTCTACATCAGGAATAGATTACCTTAGCTGTATATTTGGCAAAACTTTTAGAAATGTTTAGTCATCAATGCTCTTCAACTTTGTACTTTTTTTTGCCTTTAAACATGTTTTGATTCGAGCGTCACTGATGAGTCTTTTGTAGACGAAATACGTGTCTGGCGTAAATATAAAATTTCAATCCTGGTTTCTATGAGAGTTTATTTACACACTTTCCTATTGAATTCGTATCTAAATATCGACGGTTTATCTTATTGCATGATAGGTTTACATATACTTGAGCATTACGATATGCAAGCCTTAATAGATAATTAACAAGGGAATACTGCTCAAAATATGATATAAGTATTCTTGATTATTACTTTAATAACTTAAAAAAAAAACAAGAACTTTCAACTAAATGCTTACTGAACATTTGTACGCAGCTCGACTTATATTGCTTTTACAAAAGAATTGTATTTGAAACACTGTTCTAGTGTTCAAAATTATACAAGTACACGTGTATTTTTTTGCGTATAACTATATATATTCTATATCCATATTTGGAAGAAGATTAGTCTCCCTTTGACGGTCGATATAATGAATTATTTAAATAAATTGCAAACATGCAGTCCATTGCATTTTCTAAAGATTTATCACAATGTCTGTATCTGATGACCCGAACAACGACCTCAAACAAAATCTCGCAGTGACGAGATTAATCAGTTGATGCCGTTACTAGGAATAGGGTAATTTTCCCGCCATTTATAATCACTTATCAAAGTCATACTACTCTTTATATGTGTGATATCTTTCATTTGAAACATATCGCCAAACAAACATTATTGATGTGCATTTAAAAATTTATTTTCAATTCAGAATTTATTTCCCTTATCTATAGACCAAACAAGACTTTAATTTTTCTGATTTTCTTGTGTAAGATTTGACCTCGCAAATCTATGACACAGTCCGCGCTAACTATTAGAACTTAATAACTTTAACCATTGAGTATTCTGATATGATGTTGAACTAATACTGGGACATGAATTTTTGTAGATACTAGTACATGAAATATCATAAGTCCATTATTATTAAGTCTAGAAATGTACTTCTGGCAATATTGAATAGAGAATTGAAACGGGGACTGTATAAAAGAGACCACAACCCGATCAATATATATATATTGTTAATTTATAATCTATAATACAATGCCACACGATTGTAACATCGTATCTATGTTAGATTAATTGGTTGTTGTTGTTGTGTCATTTTACATTGTTTTCAATGGAAGCGTTGCAATACTTTTTCCAGGTGTATATAAGATTTTTCTACTTATGTTAAGGAATGGTATAAAACGTTCATTCAGTATATCCTTTCAGTTCTTTATATGACAGTAGTTGTTTCAGAATGTGATGTTATCACAACACTATTGTAATAGAAAGGTTTTAATAATTCTGCACGTTTTCAATTGTATGTAGATGGAACCTTCATCAGAAAAAAGAGGGGAGGGGTGACTTACTGACTGTTCCTGCTCTGCGAATTTTAAATAGCGTGTTAATCTTTATTCATCAACTTAAAAATAAAATTTAAATCCTGGTATCTGTGATAAGTTTATTTACAACCACTTGGTCGATGCCACTGCTGGTGGAATGTTAATTCCCCAAGGGTATCACCAGCCCAGTAGTTAGCACTTCTGTGTTGACTTGAGTTATCATTGATATGTTCATAATTATAAAATTACTGTTTGCAAAACTTTGATTTTTTTTTGAAATACTCAAGAATAGTTTACCCTAACTGTATTTGGCAAATTTTTTAGGAAAATTTGGTCCTCAATGCTCACCTACTTCGTACTTTATTTGGCCTTTTTAACATTTTTTATTCGAGCATCACTAATGAGTCTTTTGCCTGTACCAAGTCAGGAATATGACAGTTGTTGTATATTCGTTTTGTGGTTTATCATTTGATTTTGACATGTGATTAGGGACTTTCCGATTGAATTTTCCTCGGGAGTTTTTTTTTTCTTTTTTGTGATTTTACTTTTTTGTAAACGACACGCGCGTCTGGCGGAACTATAAAAATTCAATCCTAGTATCTATGATGAGTTTATTTACAATCACTAGTATTGTTATTGACCCTGGACTGAAAATGCATTTCCCTTCTTTATTTCACTAAAATTTCCTAATTAACATAACCATGAAGGCAAACAAAAACAGCCAAAAAAACTTAAAACTGACTAATTTATTCTTTTCAAAATTGTTTTTCACAAGATTAGACATGTCAGCAATTTTGTCAGCATTTTTTTTCACACTTTATTTTGCACTCTTAGCGACTTCAACACAAAGGAGATAAATAAATAACCCATCATTGTCATCTGATCAACCACAAATTAAATGGTATTTACCAATTCACGATACGATCATTTATTTCAACAAAATAACTTAAGAAATCATTAAACTGTTTCAAATTGCATTATGGGAATATCATACGCAACGTGAACACAATATCCTTTATCGAGCTCAATAATCAAATATTTTGCGTGTATTTAATGATAAAAATACCAATATTTGATCTGAAGAATCGATAGGGTATTTTAAATCGATATCTTTGATCAAATTGGGGCAGAGATGTCTTATTATGAAAAGACACCTGGGTTGATCCCATGACCCCGTGACCGGAAGTTTATCGTAGCCATCTTTTAATATAGGGTTTAGAAGAAGTTTTTGATTGAGATGGGACATTAGTTTTATAATAAATGTGAGATTCTTTCTTGTTTTGATTTGGTAAATAAAGCAGTAATTCTTCAAACAATGAAATGATACAATGTAACAATTTACTGATGCTATCAACTTAGACGTATAGGTATTGAATTTTGACAACTCGCCGACCAGAAAAAATAAAACAATGAAATCTTAACTAGTAGCCAATGCGTCACGAATTAACGCGTAAAAAGATCTATTTTCCGCTACTTTGACTACAACAAGAATTATGGGACTGTTTCGGATGGTCATCTAATCTTTGAAAAACTAAGGGTCAGTCAAATCTAATGAATTAATCAACTCTTTGTCAGCCCTTTGTGCTGTTTCATGGCAAGACATGTGACAAAAATGTCGTGCCAAAATTATATGTTAAATATAGCAACCTACATACTTTTGTGTAACTTGAGTAATAATTGAGATGGTTATTTTGTGTATTATGCTGCTCTCTCATAACTCTTATAATATACCGTACACGCTAATTATCATACATAGCTAAAACTTCAGTCGCGAGTTAATAGGAGACAGATTCATAACCTTTTCATTTTAAATACTAGAAAATTGTCTTCTTAATGAATATCAATTGTCAAATATGATATCAAATCTTAAGCTATTAACTTTGTAAAACAACGAGTTTAAAGCTGCATGCAGACGTTTAATGTTAACTGCTGAACCCCTATTTTTGACGTTTTTACCTATTATGTCTTTGTTTTGTTCACGAATCATGGTCAATATAATGAAATTTTATGCGACTGTCATACAAGTTATAGGTTTAGCTAGCTATAAAACCAGGTTTAATTCGTCATTTTTTACATTAGAAATGCCTGTATCAAGTCAGAAATATGACAATTGTTATCCATTCGTTTGATGTGTTTGAACTTTTGATTTTGCTATTTGATTAGGGTCTTTCCGTTTAAAATCTTCTTCGGAGTTTAATATTTTTGTGATTTACTTTTGCCTATTGTCAATTTTACGCATTGGATAAGCAAAGCAAAACATAAAGCCATTGAAGAGTGAATGCACACAGAGTTATTATGCAGAAAGAAGCATACACACGTATCACTAGATTATATATTGTTTTGATCAAGTATTTGGTTTGTATAGTGTTTGCTCCAAACAATCTTGCTTGCATGGACCATTGAAACCTTTTTTTAAGATCTATCCATTTTCATATCAAATTAATTTTGATCTGATGACTATATCAATGTTTTCAAAAGGAACTAGACTTTTACCAATATGCATGTTACAGCAAATTGACTCAGTTTAAGGGTATAACAATAATAGAAGAATGCGTCTGCGTGTCTGAGGACACGAATGTACCGCTCAAGGTTAGCAATTTCTTAAATTAAAAAGGGACATAACTCTATAATGGTACATGAATCACAGCCCAAATTCGCACTCTGTCTGATATGGAGAACTATGGTTCGAGTGTGGAAACAAGAATCGGACACACGGGTGGACGATCGGACGGAAAGACGACATAATGGTCAAGGGAAACACTTAATTCCTCTCTTGTCTATGGCGAGTGCTTAACAGTACCGAGCTTTAATGTAAATTCGAAAAGGAAAAGTGCATATAATAACTGACAAAATCAAACTTTATCAACTAAATAAATAGTAAAATACAACTGTCATAATCCTGACTTGGTAAGGCATTTACGAAGAAAATGGTAGGTTAAACCTGGTTTTATAGTTAGCTGAACCTACAAATTGTATGCGAGCTGTTTATAACACCAAACAATACTTAACCCATATCTTAATGTTGAAGCAGTGACACTAAATGAAGAAATAATAAATTCACCAAAAATGGTTGGTGTTTTTTCATATGCACTGGATATTTAGATGGCAAATATATAAAATTGAATGGCAATAATAGGAAATGTGTCAAACCCGACCAAAGAGCAGAACAGCGAATTAGGCCACCAATTGGTCTTCAACACAGCGAATAAATCCCGAACCCGGAGGCAGGGAATAAGATACCAACTATCGACCAAATGTAAGAGACAAAGGAAAAACAACTACCATCACACATCAGCAAAAAGAAACTATAAAAAACACATATTATACCATTGATTATTATCAAAGGCACCGATGAAGATTATAAAATGTGGAACAATTTGAAAAGAAACAACTAACTAATATCATATTTTTAGATTGGACATTATCCTGACTACTTTGTCTAAAAGTTTAACGTTTTAACTAATACAAAATCACACTTGACCTCACATGGTATTATGTTTTACAACAATACACCTATTGAAATAAATCCCAAAGTTCTGGATGATATATTTATCTATTATTTCTAAAACACCTTTACGGATTTGACTTAGCTGTTATGTCTATACTTTTGTATTTATATCATTAAGTCGTTTTATACACTCTATTAATTGGCTATGAATGATATAATTCAAATTCATTAATTTTTATCATAAAATCTATAAGTTGTGATTTATTTTTTACGGGTCATACTATTTTGAATAATGTCGTTTTATTTTAAATCGTCCAACTGATTACTGTTATATTATAGATCAGAAGTTATGGTATCTTTATACATATGTACAATAAGAAAAAATAAAGGTGATCAATTGGGGGGAAAATAACAATTATGTGTCCATTAAAAGAAAAAAATGTATTTGAAAATGGTCTTGTATTGGCTTTATTTCCCCTTTTTATCCAAGATATTTTCCCAGCGTATACCCAATTGTTCTCGTATATATGTATAATTGGCCACTGGACTGAAAGAAAAGAACAAGCATTCAATATTAGTTCGTCGATATTCGTTTTCAACTTGTATTTCTAACAAGCACATATATACATATTTATTCGATGATATGCATGATAAGTGTAATACTTATACTTATTGCGAACCGGTATTTTTTATCCTTTTTTATTGTATTTATTGTCCTATATTGCAGAATATTTCCTTAGCGTATACCCAATACATTTTTATAAATTGTTACAATATTATAAAATCTACTAATGGCGATCTGCCATATCATTAATGAAGGATATAAACATATTGTTATGTACCAAAACAATGTCGGTAAAACAAATCGTTAACATAAATCCACCATTACTATTTTTATGAGTAAATTTTAAATAAAATTCGTTTACTGCGTTTGGGCCTTTAATCTTTGATAAGGGACTTTCCGTTTTAAATTTTCCTTGGAGTTCGAATTTTTTGTTATTCTACTTTTAAATTATCAATAAATAATTTCTGTTATTTACATTGTTCTTTGCTTTTGTTCTTTCTTAAGAACGGAGCATGGTTGACCCAAACATGCATATCAAATTGCTGGTATATTTGAGTATAAATTATGATGACGATAAATATATAACGGTGTTCATACAACGTGTAAAAAGTATAATCACAAAAATACTGAACTTAGGAGAAAATCAATTTGGAAAGTCCATAATCACATGGCAAAATCAAATAACAAAACGCATCAAAAACGAATGGACAAGAACTGTCAAATTCCTGACTTGGTACAGGCATTTTCAAATGTAGAAAATGGTGGATTAAACCTAGTTTTAAAGCGCTAATCCACTCACTTTGATGACAATTTCATCAAATTCCGTATATTTACATTGATGCGTTAACTAAACAGACACAGTAGATAAAATAGTCAAAATATGGGTACATCAGTCATCATCGTATAACAATTTTAAAAGGAACAATTTAACAGAACACAAAAACATCGTATTGGAAAATATCATAAACAATAACCATTAATCATCCAATGCCGATGCTCCATGGAAGTATTTCGTTTTATTTCAATCTTTTCTGTCAGCTTGTGGTTACTTCAAGGTAAAATGTTTCCTAAGTGATTCACGCAACAAAATATACATGCTGAATCACAAACCTTTGTCTGAAAAAAATAAGATATTTTAAAACCGCTAATATTCCATTGTTATCTTCATAAATGAAACATAGTCTACAGGAAATTTGTTAATTAATAAGTAGCAAACTGGAAAATAACAAAGAAAATCTTAAATAATGAAAAGTGATGTAGGGTGAAAAAGAGATTATAAATAAATGATGATGAATTTTAATTCTTACAGAAATCAGAATGACAGCTAGGATTGTCAGTTGTCCTTCCGAAGATTGGTTCTCTTTGGGCACTCAGGCTTCATCTACCAATAATAATTGACAATCACGATATAGCCATTATGGGTGAAAATGACGTTAAGAGCCAACAATTAATCAACTAATCATTTGATCAATCAATCCATTTTGTCATAATTACCCAGTAGATAGTATTGTCCGCGCAATGTGATATTTTTACTAGAAACTTCAAAGCATCTCATTTGGTTATCTTAAAAATAAAAAAAGATAAAAAATGCCATCGAGAGTAACATATTCAGGGTATATAAAGTTCCAGCTTTTTATGCAACTAATATACACTCTTAATGGTTTGGTCTTCAGTGCGAGTATACATGTATGTCTATCGTCAACATGCTAAATTATAGATATAAAAACCGACGTTCATTAATACACACAAATATTAAAATAAAAACATAGAAAGCAACTAACGGGTTAGTATGATTCGCACTGTTTACGTCCATGAAGGCTTGTGGTACTCTATCTGAACTCTTAAAATACCACGCAGTTCTATCTAAATATTAATTATACAGTCAGTTTTATTAAATACAAGTTCATTCGAACTTAGAAGACATTTTTATGCGTAACATTTTTATTTCATTTTAGTTATTTTAAATTGATTTCGGTAACTAAATACACTTTGTTCGGTCATAAAACATTTCAACGCATTCTTGGTCAGCTGATGTTTGTATGCATATTTAATATTTCTATCCGATAATCTTATATATTGAGACGTTTATATGTGACAAACATAACGTTTGTTAAAACAACTTCAAAGAACTTAGTGCATATTTTATGTTGTTAATTTCTAAAAGTATATAGATTTCTTTTCATAAGTCAACTGAGTTTATTACGGTTCAAGGAAATGTATTTATATTGAATATGTTGTAACACTCCATTAATTTTAGTAGACTGTAGGAAAAAATCTTTTTGAATTTCTATTTATATATAAAAAAAAATTTTTTTATAATTTTATTTTCCAAAATCTAAGCGTTTATTTGCAAATTCAACTATTCTAGTCTTGGCTATATTGGCTGAACAGTGGCGGATCCAGCCATTTTAAAAGGGGGGTTCAAACTATATGTCCCCATTCAAATGCATTGATAGGCCAACAAAAGGGGGGTTCCAACCCCCTGAACCCCCCTGGATCCGCCGATGCTGAATAAAAAGGCAACAGACACAATTAGAATTTGGCGGGTTTAAACATGTTTGTGTGCGCTAACACCTCCCCTAAACCACGAATTAGCTCATTGTGATGTAATGTATTTAGGGACCTCGGTGGCCGAGTGGTCTTAGTAGTAAGATATACTGTATCACTAGCCGGTCAATACCATAACTGTGAGTTTGAATCCTGCATGTTGTATGTGCGCTCGACTCGACAATATTAATTTACTTAGATAGTCCGTTTTCCGACCACAGGTTTCTGGATCTCTGTGGACACTCCGTCTTCCCCTGTCAATAAAAATTGACAGCAACGATAAAGCAAAAATAGTGCTGAAATTGGCTTTAAACACCAACCTATCAATTAAATAATTGATAAAATATATTGATATCAATTATATATCTTTGTGTATTTCAAATAAAAAGTACGCGGTATTCTATCGTTTCTTTGACAGGGCTGGAACATTCAGGAAACAATTGTATGACGGAATTCATTTACAGATACGCCAGTCAAAACTGTCATAGATCACACATAGAGTACTTGCTTTTGCCTCCTTTTCAATTCAAAACTGGCATCATATATTTCATTCCATTGCAAGACTACACTGCGAAAACAACGTTTATTGTGTACACTTTTAATTTTGGCAATATTCTTCTGTATGATAATTCAAAACAAATGAACCTGTGATATCAAAAAGCACATTTGCTCTGTCATTCAAAGAGGAATGAGCTGTAATAGTTTTAGCACATATGGAAAAAAAAGAAAAATCACAAAAATACTGAACTTAGAGAAATCAATTCGGAAAGTTCATAATCACATGGCAAAATCAAATAACAAAACGCATCAAAAACGAATGGACAAGAACTGTCATATTCCTGACTTGGTACAGGCATTTTTAAATGTAGAAAATAGTGGATAGAACCGGGTTTTATAGCGCTAACCCTCTCACTCATGAAGCTATTAAAGACCTCAAAATCACATTTCAGACAAGAAAACTAGCGGCCTGGTTGATATAAAAAAAAAACAATTAATGACAAACACGTATGATATACAGCAACAAATCGACAACCGATGAATAATAGGCTCCTGACTTGGAACAGGCACTTACATAGTTTGGCGACATAGAGAATGTGTCGGGAGTAAACGTGCTATTGTTTGTTCAATAATGTTTTCGAGATTTTATTTAACCTATAGTTAATATAAAATATCCGCAAGTCATTTTGTTGTATGGAGCAAGTTAATAAGGACACAAACAAACAAATAAATAAAACCGCATTTTGTCTTGAAGTTTTAGATTCAAGGGCGAATGGATTATATTTTCGGTGCAAAGATTCTAGTCTTTCGACTGCAGGTGGGCTCCGACTGTTAACCCTATTGTGCGCAGCTACAGACTTCGATCGGATTAAAGTGCGATAAGAAATTCATCGGATTAAATGATTAACTAGTCTTTACAACACTAATCTGTCTGCTTGGGATTTTGATAGTGTTATGTCGATAATACGACTTAATATGTGGGGATTTTAATTCACTGTATTAACTTCAAGTTTGAAACTTGTTTGAAGTTGTAAAAATTTAATTGACATAAATCATTTTTTGTAAAGATTAGTTGGATATTATCTGGTTATTTTTATTTAGATGGACTGGGGTTAAGATTTATTGTGACACCTTCAAGCAAGTGACGACAACACTGATCCAGAATTTGCTATCTCATACATTCCGCCTGTTTGGCCTGAGAACACCGTTATTTCGTACTGCATTTTTAGTAGACAAAAAACGGAAATTAGAATAATCCAACTTTCGCTTTCTCAATAATAGTTTTACAGTGTGGCTTTCTACTTTTGAGACAAAAATATCAAAATTATAGAAGACTTCATCAACATATGGACTTTTTTTATGTGAAGGGAATCTTGATTTCTCTAACAGCTTCCCGTAATACTAATTTTTAACCTTTTCAGCTGGAACAAATTACAACTAAAATTAAAATTTTATGACCCACATTTTTTTACAGTGTACTTTCATCCCCCAATTCCACCTACTTGCTATTTGAGGCATTAAACATGGAGAAATACACACGAAATAATAACAAATAAATGGAAAGTAACACACTGTCCATACTAGGGACTCACACCTCTTCATATTTAAATGAGCCAAATGATTTTACAATGGGGGAAAAACCTTCATTTTTATCAGATTTAAAAATATGTAGTACCCATAAATGCGTTATGCAATTGCAGCAATGCTGTATACCTGTATCGGTAGACTAATGATTTGCTGACAATCAAAATAAATTAAATCTATTTATTAAAGTAGTTCCGAAAGATTGAATCTTATAAAATGCATTCAGAAATAACAACAAATTAAAACACAAATTTGTCAAGTTAGCTTTTAAACCCGGTTTAATTCACCCCTTTCTAGATAAGGAAATCTCTTAACGAAGGCCTGAATATGACAGTTGTTTTCCGTTCATGAGATGCATTTCAACTTTTGATAATGTCATTTCATAGAGGACTTTCCGTTTTGAATTTCCCTTGGAGTTCAGTATTTTTGTTATTATACATTATACTGCTTGAATTAGAAACAAACAGAATATGTCGAGGTATAATTGCGAGTTTCTTAGTGTTTTGTTTTTTAGGTAATTGATGTCTTATCGAGCCCATGGAGAATATGTTAACAACGTATACTATAATACTTAAACAACGAAACAGGCAAATAGTGCAATAAAGCAGGCCTTCAATAAGATAATACATAAAAGACGCTGTATTATAGGATACCAATTGTTGAATCCGCTTGCCTGGAAGATAAATAGCATATACACATGTTTCAGATGTTACAAGTTTTGAAAGGGACACACATTGACTGCTTGATTCCTGTTCGCTTTACGCCAGCTCCGCACCAATTGGCTATATCGTGGCGGTCGGGTCATAGAACTTTCGTAATAAGGAAAAACATGCTACGCGACCCTGGTGCGATTTGATCATTTTTCATTATAATACATTATTCAGATTGGCTAACAGCAATCTGGCGTCATTCTCAAATTAATCTTAATTTTCAAAATGAAATCTGATGACAAAAGTTTCCACAATAAAATGCACGAGTTGCTAAAATAAAAACTCGAAAGACATCGTGTTTTCGTGATTGATAATAGCAATACGTTATTCTGTATGGGTTTAAAAGCGTTAACCGTGTGCACATATGTAGAATGAACCGATTACGCGCTTTATACAAAATACACTTCGGTCAACGCTTTTAATTTTTAAATAAAAATCTTCCAACACTTAGTTTTTGCGTTTAATATTATTTCCCTTTATACTGTTTTAAAAGAGTGGTCTTTCTCTCAAGTTCTGCATATTTTAATGTTATTGGTTTGTTTTTTTTTTGGTTTATTCCTTATTATTTTTTCTGTTAACCTCATCTTTTATATAGATCCATTCAGTGCTGTCTGGTCATTAAAACAAAAAACAGACATAGTTGTTAAAAAGAACTCAGGCTATTATATGTAATATGATCGTTGGTGGTGTTGGAAGAGTGAAGCAAAAATCAAATAAGCGGGAATACAATACCACGACAAAACAGATTAACAAACAATATTAAAAAAAATAGAAAAAAATAATACTAGAGGCTCTAAAGAGCCTGTGTCGCTCACCTTGGTCTATGTGAATATTAAACAAAGGAAGCATATGGATTCATGACAAAATTGTGTTTTGGTGATGGTGATGTGTTTGTACATCTTACTTTACTGAACATTCTTGCTGCTTACAATTATCTCTATCTATAATGAACTTGACCCAGTAGTTTCAGTGAAAAATGTTAGTTAAAATTTACAAGTTTTATGAAAATTGTTAAAAATTGACTATAAAGGACAATAACTCCTTAGAGGTCAATTGACCATTTCGGTCATGTTGACATATTTTTAAATCTTACTTTGCTGAACATTATTCATGTTTACAGTTTATCTCTATCTATAATAATATTCAAGATAATAACCAAAAACAGCAAAATTTCCTTAAAATTACCAATTCAGGGGCAGCAACCCAACAACGGGTTGTCAGATTCATTTGAAAATTTCAGGGCAGATAGATCTTGACCTGATAAACAATTTTACCCTGTCAGATTTGCTCTAAATTTTGAGTTATAAGCCAAAAACTGCATTTTACCCCTATGTTCTATTTTAGCCATGGCGGCCATCTTGGTTGGTTGGCCGGATCACCGGACACAATTTTTAAGATAACTAAGATTTACGAAAAATGGTTAAAAATTGACTATAAAGGGCAATAACTCCTAAAGGGGTCAATTGACCCTTTTGTTCCTGTTGACTTATTTGTAGATCTTACTTTGCTGAACATTTTTTTGCTGTTTACAGTTTATCTCTATCTATAATAATATTCAAGATAATAACCAAAAACAGTAAAATTTCCTTAAAATTACCAATTCAGGGGCAGCAACCTATCAACGGGTTGTCCATTTCATCTAAAAATTTCAGGGCAGATAGACCTTGACCTGATAAACAATTTTACCCCCATGTCAGATTTGCTTTTGCCCTTTGGGCCAGGTGAGCTAAATAGGAGGGTAGGTAGGTAGGGATTTTATGTTTTTATTTTATGCTATATCTATTTTTACATTTGGTCTAGGGAGCAACATTCTGACTTAAACAGTGTTTAACGGAAAATGAGAACACAATCGTTAAAGTAGGCTTTTATAAAGACTAAAAAGTAGGGTTAGTAGGGTAACTGGAACCACACATATATTTTTTTTTTTGGCCTTACTAAAAAATAATTAACAAATATTACATAATACATTATATATAATGATATACATTAAGACACCGAAGATGACAACATATGTGTTTGTATACTTGAAACATTCATGTCTTTCAAGTATACCAAAATTCACAGATAACTATACAGTGAAACCTTGTTAAACCGAATCCTGCATAAATCGAAAACATATATAAACCAAACATGTTCTCAGACACCATTATACCAACTCTATGTTATAAAACAAAACATTGGCCAAAACTGAT
Source organism: Mytilus edulis (assembly GCF_963676685.1). Classification (NCBI taxonomy): domain Eukaryota; kingdom Metazoa; phylum Mollusca; class Bivalvia; order Mytilida; family Mytilidae; genus Mytilus; species Mytilus edulis. The sequence goes on along the minus strand of NC_092355.1, from coordinate 59,057,304 downwards.
CAAAATCTTAAGTCCCGAAGAGGTTCGGTTTAAACAGGTTTCACTGTATATAGAGATAGCAGTACTCTTATACTAATATACTGTCATTGATCTACAAGGCATGCTGCATGTTTGTCACATGTGGATTCCACATTTGAGGGTCTACATAGGGTTGACAGAATAGTGAACAATGCATCATTACGACAGAAAAAGGGAGAAACAAGTTACGAAAAATAATAAAAAGACCAGAAATTAAAGAAAAGATAATAATGGGGTGGTCGCCCCTGATAAAGAACGAATAGACAATAATGCACGAAAGTTATAAAGAGTGAAGACAAAATGCTAAAATATATTATGAATACAGAAATTAAGGGCCCTTGTCACATCGTCATAAAAGCGAAAAGAATTAGAGTTCACATTTTATTGTCTGAATAAGGGGCGTGAAAGTAAATTATCAGACAATTGTGTGACAAAACATAGCATCAATAAAAAAACAAAAACTAAAAAGTACAATGTAAAGGAAAAACATTTATATGACAGAGATAAAAACAAAAAAGACAGGACCATCAATCACGATAAACCTTTGCCCTGTCTATATTTTTCTGCAATTTGTTTCCGCGGTTTTATAATTAGTGATGTATTAAAAAATAAGAGAAGAACCAAGTTAAACATATACAATAGTGGTGAATTTTGAAAGGTAAATTTCTTCTACTGGTAAAAATCTAACTTGTTTTGCACCATCGCCGTCCGAGTGTTTGGATATCATTATGAAATTATAAACTACATTTTACATTGATAAAGCATATGTACATGTTAACATACCAATATTTTCCCGTTGCTTGTACATACTAAAATATTATCTAATTTTGATATAAAGTTCAGTTGCTAAACACTCATACACAAGTTGTTCACTTATATGTTATTCCAAGTTTTCCTTGATTATAAGTGCCACTTATTAGCCAAAGTCACCATAAACATACTGTTTTTGAAGTGCAAAATAAGACAAACTGTTACCTAACACTACTGCATGCTCCAAATATATGATTGTAGTTTTGCAATTGGGCCTCCTAATTACACTTTCAAGAAAATGAAAATGAATTAGGGCGTTATGTATTAGATGTGTTGATTGTGACATTAAAATCTATTCTTTTATATAGAACCTTTTACAAAATGTCTTCTCAAATTTGTAATTTTCAATTTATTGTGATAAAACAATCCTAAGACATCAAAATGCTTTCAAGACTGTTATATGACAGTTGTTATCCATTTGATTGGTGTGTTTGAGCTTTTGATTTTGCCATCAATTGATTAAGGACTTTCTGTTTTAAATATACCTCCGATACGGCTTTATTTGTTACATTTTAGGTACTAAACATTTTCAAAAATGTCAATTTATAATTAGTTGCGTAAAATATATAGTGTACACATGAACAATTAACCGAACGAATGTTCAGTTCTCAATCAGATACATACAATAGAAACTTACACAACCAGAACACTTAAACAACAGACAAAGAGTTCAATGACTGGTAATTCACATTGATCCTCAGTCAGATAATACACTTCAATAGAGGTTTTTTTATAGTCGTTGTTGTAAAAAAAGAGCGATTTCAAAGACATGTCTGCATTTCCATGTTGATAACCAAAACAGTACCTGTAAACCAACTTATTTTCGCGGATACTTTATTTCGCGTTTACCCGTTACTTTTCGACTTTGGCTATGTATATTCGCGATGTTTTAATTATATTGATGTATTTATATTGGAGAAGATCGAAGTTTAACATATTCGCGACGATTTATATTCGCGTTATATTTCAAATCGCGGAAGTCGCGAAAATAAATCGCTAGCGAAAAGTAGTTGATTTACAATATTTCACTTAAGGGAAATTTAGGTGGTAGTTTACCGAGAGGTAAATTTTAAGCAAACAGTAGTTTACCGATGTTCAAATCTAAATACTCAAAGAATAAAATACATGTTTACCAAGGTAACAAACAAACAAAAAATAGAGTAATCATATTCACCCCAATTAATGAGGGACGACATGTGCGTCGACAAGGTACACATCACGTGGTTAAGTACATTAAATGTATTATATTATATTGGTTAGTTTGTTTTGTCTATTTTCTTTTATACTTTTGTTCATTGATCTACCGTTTCTTTATATTCAATGCATGTTTTTCATGGTAATTGGTTATTAAGATTATAACACATGTTGACTGCTATCAATTTATTTTTGACATTTTATGTCTGTTTGTTTTTATCACACATCGTTGTCACTATAATGGAAGTGTATGTCACTGTCATACTATTGAGATAAGACGTGGCACGGTACTTGTCTATCCCAAATTCATGTATTTGGTTTTCATGTTATATTTGTTTTTCTCGTGGTGTTTTGTCTGATGCTTGGTCCGTTTCTGTGTGTGTTACGTTTCGGTGTTATGTCGTTGTTCTCCTCTTATATTTAATGCGTTTCCCTCGGTTTTAGTTTGTTACCCCGATTTTGTTTTTTGTCCATGGATTTATGAGTTTTGAACAGCGGTATACTACTGTTGCCTTTATTCATACTAGTGAGAGGTTTAGCTAGCTATATAGCTTGGTTTAATCTACCATTGTCTTCATAAGAAAATGTCTGTACCTAGTCATGAATCATTTGATGTGTTTAAGCTTTTGATTAGGGAATTTCCGTGTTGAATTTTCCTCGGAGTCTGGTATTTTTGTAATTCAACTTTCTTCGTGTATATTACGACATTGAATATGACAACGGTCGTATATGGCTACTTCATTCAGAACATTCAAGTAGACCAATTTTCGAAGAAAATAATTTACCGCAAGAAGAATTCTTAAAACACAGATAAATTCATTGATTTGAAAATTTTAAAACATAATACCTGTTGATAACATGTGGAATTTACATTTCGAAATTTTTGTTAAATCGCTACTGAGAAGTGTGATAACATGTATTGCTGCGCGAAAACAAAAGACTTAAAAGTTAGTTTGAAATTAAAGAGGTAACAACATCTATATAGCCGAAATACAGACAAAAAGTCCAGTTCCATCTAGCTTGAAACTAGTAACTTGGCGGCAATATCCTTGTCCTTTATGCATTAAAAAATACTGATACAAGATACCAAATTAAGTTTCTTCTAATTTGTATCGTGACTTCGTGATTAGCAGGTGACAAACAAACAAAACAATTCAAAACAAAAACATATGTTGATGTCACAATCATGCGACACCATTTCTGGAATGAACCCTTGTTGTCACACATGCTTCTGTAATGGACGTACTAAATCTGGTAGTCATCAAATAAAATTAAAATTGAGAATGGAAATGGAAAATGTGTCAAAGCGACAACAACCCGACCATAGGCAGACAACAGCCGAAGGCCACCAATGGGTCTTCAATGTAGCGAGTCCTTCAGCTGGCCCCTTAACAAATCTCAAAACATTTGTTTGAATATCACTTTCCTGGTAATGGTTGGACGTAACTAAGTCAGTTATACTTATGCATATTTAGGTCAGCGTCAATACACAGGACTACTGCACTTAGACAGTATATAAATATATATAAGTTAATAGCCAAAGTACTCATTGATTAAGTGCGCCAAGGTTACAACCACCATTTTCTAAGTATACAATATATCAAGTTGAAAAAAACAGCAAATCCACTATATTTTCTGTTTCGAGAAACAGTAAAAAAAAAAAAACCAATATAAACTTAAAGTAATTTTCTTAAAGTGGAGACAGCATGCTTATTATTTGTCAAGTATTGCAGTTCTGTGTTAACATGCATTGTCGTTGATATGGTCAAGGTTATAAATATAATATTTACAAAACTGCGACTTTTTTTTAATTACTAGGTATTGTTCTACCCCGTGAATAGACAACCTTTGCTGTTTTGATCATTCCTTTCGGAATTTTGGATCCTCACTGCTAATCATCTCGGTACTTCATTTGGACGATTTTACTTTTTATGATTCTATAATCACTAATGAGTCTTTATAATATCAAACGCGCGTTTGGCGTAGAAAATTTTAGGCCTGGTGTCTCTAACGGATTTATTCATGGTCAACAAATTTCGTTAAGTTTCAAACAGATAAGAAAAACGGAATGACAACCGTTGAACGAGGAAATAGGGTGAATCGATAAAACTAGGAATCTGAGCTACACTTATTCCAGTCCCTCATTTTAATGAACCAAATTTTTCAACAGTATTTAAAAACATCAATAAAGATCTATCTTGAAAAATATGATTCACATCGCATCATAAAACAAGATAACTAATTACGATGTTGTCCGAGACCACAATTATTTCGTAGTGCATTTCTTTTAGAACATAAATGAAAATTAAAAAAATCCCACCTGCGCTTTCTCAAAGAAACTTTTACAGTGTGTTGTACTACTTTTGGGACAAATTATATCAAAGTTATAGAAAACTTCATCGGCTCTAACTCAAAATATGGACAATGTTATGTTTAGGGCGTCTTGAAATCTTTTGACAGCTTCCGAAGTGCTAATTTTTAACCTTTTTCAGCTGGACCAAATCACTACTTTCCTTTATAATTCGGGACACAATTTTTTTACAGTGTAATGTCACCCCCCTTCTTGCAATTTGAGGCATTAAACATGGAGAAATAAATTTGGAAGGGGTATAAAAATTAATGGCAAGTAACCCACTGTCAACACTAGAGACTATATTCGTGAACAACGAAAATCGAACAACGAAAATCAAGGGACGACAATTGTGGTCTCGGACCATGTGTCCTCCTACTACTGGAAACACATTATAAAGGTGAACTATCCAAAAATAGCGAACTCCAGATGAAATTCAAAACCAAAAGTCCATTAACAAATAACAAAATCAAATGCTCAAACACATCAAACGAATACATGGAAAACAATTGTCATATTGGTATTTTCTTTTGTACAAAATGGTGGTTTAAACCTGGTTTAATACCTAGCTTAACTTCTCACATCTATGACGGTCTCGAAAACCTCCACTAATTTGACAACAATGTGTGAGCAAATAAACAGACAGAAAAGGTAAAAAGCACAAAAAAATGGAATATATCATTCATCAATATTTATGTCTTAATATCCAGAATGTCATCATTTTTTTTAAGATTTTGTGACACATACAGTAAAATATATACCATATAAGACCTGTAGTCGTTATCAAAGTGTTCCATCAGAAACTTGGTCAAGGAGAACTTTTAACAAAAAAACTTGGTCAAAGAATAGGCGGGTACATGCTGTTTTATTCATAAACACATTTACTTTATTTATCATTTATTACCAAGACAATAGATGAGGATGTCCCACACATAACCACATACAACACGGTTCAAAGCTTAATTACTATCCTTGAGTATAGTCAATGGCATTGTTTTCTATATTGCTTGGCGCAACATCCAAAATTCATATTAGAATAAACATCTTAATGATCACGATCGGTTGACAGATGCATTATGGTATAGTAATGGAAAAAAATAAACAATGCCAACATCAAATGCTGTCAAGGTCGACCGATATTTCGTTTATTGCCGTAATGTATATTATTATACCAGATGATACTACTTTCTATGCAATAATGACGACACAACGTGTATGAAATGATCGTACAATGTGTCCACAATTGGCACCGTCTAACAAAAAAGTGTATGTGTATACGTCACTGGGACAGGTACACAACGACACACAAACCAAAAGACAAATACAGGTCAACATATAAATGATCTTTTAAAATATGCATTTGACTGTTCAATATACCAGTTTTAAAGTGTTCAAGTTAAGAACTAAGAAGTGAATAAATTTATCGATACTTGCAATACAAAATCATTTGAATGGTGTCATGATTCTGAAACGTCGAATTTGGCGCAAACGTTTTGTTGCTGATATGAAATATTATTGATATCTGCAATATCTGTAAATTAACTTTTTATTATAAAATGTTGAAATATCCCAAACACTTAGAATTTCCTACCTCCAGGTTTACTGAGATTGCTCTAGCCGAATTTGACACTCTGGTTTTGCTTACAACTGGTTTGAGGGCCACTGATGAGTTGAGTGTCAATGATACTCGCGTCTCACGTACTCAATTATAAGCTTGATAACTCTGACTAGTTTGTTTCTATAAATGTCAAGTGCTTTGTTTGTGCAAAGAACATATACTTTCTTTAAATGATAGGTACAAATTTTGTAGTTCATATAGTTTTAGTCAGTCTGATCTCTCCACCATTTTTTACATTAGGAAATGCCTGGCCCTAGTCAGGAATATAACAGTTGCTTTCCATTTGTCTGATGTGTTTGGGCTTTTGATTTTGCCTTTTGATAAGGAACATTCCGTTTTAAATTTTTCTTGGAGGTCGGTATTTATGTTATTTTCTTTTTTTTTTGTATATATTCATAACTTCTTCCATTATTCGAAATTGCCTTTAAGCAAGCAGAACTAATCTTCAAAAAATCAAGTCTTAATGTTTTCGCATTTTGACAGTAAATTACATTGGTCTCTAATTTTGTTTTTACTTAAACACTTTGTAACAAAGTATACAGATGAATTGTTTTCAGAGACAACTGTCTGTGTTTTCTGGACTACGAAATAATAGCAAAGTATACAAAATAATAGCAAAGTATACGAAATAATAGCAAAGTATACGAAATAATAGCAAAGTATACAAAATAATAGCAAAGTATAGGTAAGGAGTGGACACTCCAGGACTTCAGAAACCAATCTCTCTCTAATAGTAGGAAAAGACTTCATAAACTTAGCGGTAAACTCCTTATATAATAGTATTGGTATTCATTACTGATCAAACAACTTTCTGAATAATTACTCAACTTGTATTCTGTATCCTATTATTGAAATCTCACCCCACATGTTTAACCCTGTCGCATTTTTGCGCATGCCCAAAATCAGGAGCCTCTTGTCTTGTATTTTTTTGTTTAGTCAAAATATGTTTGGGAGTTTAGTGTGACGTCCATTTTTACTGACCTATAGTACACATTTGTGTTAAGGGGTCAGCAGAAGCCCATTTTCGGGTGCTCCATTGTCTTACTGCGTTGACTATCAGTTTGTGGCTTTGGTTTGTTTTCTGCACTTTGGTCAGATTAATGTATCTTTGAAACATTCCCAATTTCCATTCACAATTTTATCATTATATCAAAAATGAACATTCATTCTGTATGTCTGTTGTTATCATTATGATAAAACAAAGCATTGTCCGATGCGAAAAAAATGTTTGTCTTCAATCATCGAACGTAATGAAATAGGATCTGTTGTATGGTCTTGTTTACAAATATCTAATACCAGTGACATACAAAATCACCAAGTCTCTGCTAAAACAATTTGCAGATTTATTAAGGTTACATACTCAACTAACAAAACATACGTTAATGGCTACATTATTTACGTACATGCATGGTCCTGGTCGCATTTTAAAGGTACACATTCGATTTGCAGTTATACTTTAAATAACCAGTTAATATCTTATATTGAGGGTTTTAATTGCACGTGCTAAGAGAATGACAGACTTCCTATTCGTCGAAGAACCAAAAAGAGCAATATTTAAGAGTGATCTGGAAATGGTACTGACAACTCTCAGGAGTCTCTGGCCTTTGAAAGTGTTGGTTTTTTTTTTTTGTTATTTGGGTCATTTAAATGTTTTGAAGTTTAGTGTTACCTTTACTTTCACTGAATTAGTACACATTTGTGCTAATTGACTAGCTGAAGCCATCCGCCGGATGCGATTTTTTTCTTGATTTGTTGGAGACCCATTTGTTGTCTTAAGCTGTTTGGTCAAGTTGTTGCCTCTTTGACTCATTTCTCGTTCCATTCTCAATATACTTTGTCCCTGATGAGTCTTTTGTAAACGAAACGCGCGTTTGGCGTAAATGTAAAATTTCAATCCTGGTATCTATGATGAGTTTATTTATTCCCAGGAGTAAACTGGACGTGATCTGTTTAGGGGAAAAGTACATTCCTTCTAAAATATACAATTGATTTCCTTTGTCAAAAATATTTTGCATGTTCACCTATATTCTAAAACTGACGAAACGGCCCATTTGCATAAAAACTATCGTCTATCTTTTTAATTTTAATATTAATTTAAAAAGCTAGCCGAGATAGCACAAAATGTTCTCTAAACCTTGTGGAACGAGCACAGTGTATTGTGTGTAATCTAACAAACGAGGGGCGAATGACACCAGAGATACATTCAAATTTATAGATCGAAAATAAACGGACAACATTTTAACAATAATTTGTATAAAGTAAAATAAAAAACTATCGTCTATCTTTTTAATTTTAATATTAATTTAAAAAACTAGCCGAGATAGCACAAAATGTTCTCTAAACCTTGTGGAACGAGCACAGTGTATTGTGTGTAATCTAACAAACGAGGGGCGAATGACACCAGAGATACATTCAAATTTATAGATCGAAAATAAACGGACAACATTTTAACAATAATTTGTATAAAGTAAAATAACAAAATTATCGAGCTAGGAGGGAAAATTCTAAACGGATGGTAAGGGAGCTACCATTTGATTTTTATGGGGGGGAGGCTAGGATGAAATTTGAAAAAATAGGCAGGACAGGAATTTTGAATTAAAAAAAAGGCAGGATGAGACACTTGCAAAAAAAAAAATTCAGGATGACAATTTAGGTAAAAAAAAGTCAGGATAAACTAAAAAAAATTGCAGGACAAAATTTTTCATCCTAGCCCCCCCCCCCCCCCCCCCCCCCCCCCCCCCATAAAAATCAAATGGTAGCTCCCTAAAATCAAAAGCTCATACACATCAAACGAATGGATAACAATTGTCATGTTCTTAACAAGTAAGTGCAAGTGCAAAACACATTGATGGTCAATACACATTAATGATAAAAATTGGATTGCAACAGCTTGCTTACATTGACACATGTTTTTTTTTCTATCAGGTCACATTGATTTGGTAGAGTCTGGTTTCCATTGGCCTAAAATTCTGATATTTAAAGCAACTTCTGAAATTTGAAAGAAAAAAAAATGATAAATCTACTTGTTACTTTATTCGCGTTCTGAATATGTATAAAAACAATTGCCACACACTGAATGTAATGCAATATCTAACACATCGAATGACCATTTAAATAAATAGACACACGTCGTACTTGCATATACCTGTACTTGTACTGCAGACACATTAATTCCAAGTACCTATTTTAAAAGGTATTTTGTTGAATAGAGATGACCTTATGAAAAAGAGTTAGACTGATTACATGCGCAATACGAATGATAATTAGCCTTTTTATTAGTATTACGTAACAATTATATAACATAAGTCTGATTAAAATATTGATCTGGGAATATTAAAATGTACATCTGTTATTTGGTATGACGTAATCAGGCAAACAAGGCACGCCAAATAAAATAAAAAATGAACGAAAGTGAAAAGCATTTTATATGTCTTATATCATAAATCAAATACACCCCATGCTTAGCTTTGACATACGAATTTTATAAATATCCCTGGTAATCTTTTAAACCAGTCTCTCTATCTGTCTCTGGGTAGATGCAGTTCATAAATCATTCATAGAGAAATGCATGAAATAAAACGTTTTCATGAACCAAAATACCCCCGAATCTGAAGAGGCTAAACGCTTATTCAAATAGTTTAAACAAAATGATTAATCTACTGAATCAATATTTACAAGTAATATCTCTGATTTTTAGGTCAAATCTCGTAATAGCTGTTTCTTTTTCAATATTGACACGCTATCAAAACTGGATAAACGTTTTATTTACCCCCTCAAGCCGTCTGAGTCCATTCATTCAAAGTCTTTTATGCGTTTTAATCCCTGTTTATTTGGAGTTACTTGACATTAACATTTTGGTTACTTTTGGTCACGTCTAGGATGACTGTGGCTTTAAATCATTACATTGTATTGATGAAATATGGTCCAGTATGAGCAATGCCGATCAAATTTTATTAATAATTTTATCTGATATATATCTTTTAGGTCAAACAAATCTATGCTTAGCTTCTATCTCGTGGTAAAATAAAAAGGATAGGAATCTAAGTGAAACATTTTATTTGATAATATGTTTAAACGGAAATGTGTTGACTTTTATCAGTACTTAACCAAACGATGATTTGACACTATTTCTGTTCTGTTCTGTCTCATTCGTCTCAACTCGGCCGATTCCGTACCCTCATCTAGCGGATTCTACCGAGGAATGTTAAATGGTTCTGTCTGTGTCCAAAAAAATCATATTCGTCCTTTGAATACAAATTAAACTGTTATTAAACTAAATGTACATAGTGAATTTGACCGATAGTCATAACGAGCCAATTTGAATTACATTCGACTGACATTTAGGCATAGAAGTTTCATAAAATTCTGTAATTTCTGTTGGACGAGATTTTCCAAAAGTTAATTTACTTTCCCCCTTAAATGCAACAAATGTGACTGTGTGTGCTCTTCACTGACAACATTAATACAATGCATAGAAAAAACAAACAAAAGACTGAACTGTTCTATAGGACACACAGATAAATACAAAATGTTTCACCAGCAATAGAAACAATATGATATGTTTTGTTACTTTGGAAATTTGAGCAACTTGTTTAACGACTAGAAGGTGCCTCTTTTTATCCAATTCACGTACATCCATATCCCAGATAATATCAGTATACATTTATAGTCCTTAGTAAAGATAATAAGAGGCGTAGCTGCCATTTATGACACAGTCTTCAAATAAAAAAATAATAGTAAAAATAACATAAAAACAAACACAAACGACACCAATTTCTGACCAGAAGATAACATACAGAAAATACCGGGCCATCTAGCTTCGAGTTAGCTGAAGGGGAAATAAAAAATCAAAAACCAGAGGAGTATGCTTTGCGAGACAACAAAATCATGTTCAAACAAAAAAATACAAATACCTCTTAAAGTTCTTCATTTTTGTGTCATTTAGTTTCTGTCTTATTTAAGTATCTCTTTCATATCCTATCATTCATAAAAACAGCGAACTCATAAACACAACCAGTATGAACACATAAACATACTTATATGAAACGTTGTTTAGTTGTTTTTAACTTACTTTATGTATAGTGAATATAGTTTTTCCATTGGCAATCATACCAAACCTCCTTATTTTTAAAATATGTGTATTCATCTTTTTCAAACTGAAGTAGTTACCAAATAGCGAGACAACAAAATCATGCTCCAACAAAAAAGGACAAATACCTCTTCAAGTTCTTCAATTTTGTGTCATTTAGTGTCTATCTTATTGAAGGATCTCTTTTATATCTTATCATTCATAAAAACAGCGAACTCATAAACACAACCAGTATGAACACATAAACATACTTATATGAAACGTTGTTTAGTTGTTTTTAACTTACTTTATGTATAGTGAATATAGTTTTTCCATTGGCAATCATACCAAACCTCCTTATTTTTAAAATATATGTATTCATCTTTTTCAAACTGAAGTAGTTACCAAATAGCGAGACAACAAAATCATGTTCCAACAAAAAAGGACAAATACCTCTTCAAGTTCTTCAATTTTGTGTCATTTAGTGTCTATCTTATTGAAGGATTTCTTTTATATCTTATCATTCATAAAAAAAAAAAAACAGTGAACCCATCAACACAGCCAGTATGAACACACAAACATAATGGATACTAATATGAAACGTTGTTTAGTTTTTAACTTACTTTATGTATAATGGATATAGATTTTCCATTGGCAATCATACCATTTTTTAAATTTATGTATTCATCTATTTCAAACTGAAGTAGTTTACAAATAACATACTTATATTAAATATACTCATGTCGTTTTACTAAAGTCACCATGATATTTACATTTTCAAATGATCAAATCACTCTGTATGTTTACGGGTAAGTCAAAAGTAAAATCACAAAATACTGAACTCTGAGGAATATTCAAAAAGGAAAGTCCCTAATCAATTGGCAAAATCAAAAGCTCAAACACATCAAACGATTGACAACAACTGTCATGTTCCTGACATGGTACACGCACATTTTGTTATGTAGACTTGGAATGGTGGACTAAACCTGGTTTTAAAGCTAGCTAAACCTCTCACTTGTATGACAGTCGCATCAAATTCCATTATACTGACTGTTCAGTATTGTGTGATTTTACTGTTTAGAACCTTTAAAAAACCGACCTTACAGTTATTTGTGTAGGACGCATGCACTTACATTTATTCAAATATGAATTTTCATTAAAATAAGTTCATGTTTGAATAAACGTATAAAGATTGGTTGTTTATATAAATTTGAATTCTTCGAAATACTAATTAACTTAGAATATATTAGCTTATTCGCATATTCGATTATACCCTTTTGAATTTTGAGCTCTTCAACTTCGTACATATATTATTTGGTATTTTATTTTTGTTTTATTTGATGAGTTTTTTTTAGACGAAACGCGCGTTCGATTTGATGTGACCACATAATGCTTCTTCTATATTATACATATTGGAACCCAAATTAACCATGATATTATAATCAGGAACAAATTTTAAGAACAGCATGTCCTCAATACACCACCATGCATGTACACGTTCATGTATGTTTTGTGAACTCTGGTATTTGGTTAAAACACATATTAATACTAACAAAACCAGTATTTAGAATATGTTATATAGTCAAGGTACAGTTAGTTTCAAAAACTTTGTGGGAGTAGTGAAATAAACACAGCGAATATTAGCCATACCTCTTTATTGTATATATTTTCATATGTTAAACATTGATATTAACTGTTCCTTTGCTATATTTGTGTTTTGTTTTGTTGTGCATGTACATGTTTTGTGTCAAAGATGGATACACCCACCATATATCTTTTCTTCTCTATTATTTAAATTATATCGACGAAAACCCTAACAATGCCACTTTAGTATCTTTCACCTCCTTTAACAAGAGTTCCCAACTCAACTTTGTCCATGACCATATGTAAATATGTGTGCAACCATCGGTTTGTTCGGCATGTATTTTCGGTGTGTTTATTTACCTAGAACTTCAAAAGAAATGAAATTGACAGGTGTGTGCACAAAAGGGTACAATTTTAAACTAGTGAAAGCGACATCTCAATATAATTGACAAATTTGTTTGATATTCTGTGAAGGAAAGGTAAATAGGAAGCTTTAAAAAGACTTGAAAACAGGAGAAATTATTTGAGATGGTTGAACAAATAACTGAATTATTATCATCAATGCACAAACAGCTTAATGTCGAGATACAAGGTATAAATTAGCTTTAAATGGACTATTATACTAATGTATATGAATAATTCAAAAATTAAACAAGTTTTCTCTCCTTGGTTTACAAATTATGTGCATATGTGTTCCCAATAAGGCCGCGTCTGTGTTTATTTTATTTGGTTTGCGATACGTTAAATTTTCTTAAAACCTTGTAGCAAGCCTGAAAAAAAACATTCACAAAAATAAAAACACATCCACCTTTAAATTAAAACGCAAACCACTGATTTCATTCCCACCCCTCAATTTGTGTGTTCCCTTGATTTGCCTTTTTCTAATCGATTTACGAAAGTTGAAAATCAGTTAAATAATTTCTCCTTTACTTAACATAAAAATCAACACACAATTACTCTTGTTTGAAAAAAAATCTAGCAAAATAAACATCAGTGTATACTGACGTCTGTTTTTCTTTTGATTAACAAAAAAAATAATGATTTCGTATATGAAATCCCCTCAGGTGTTGATTGGGTCCGTTTTGTTGAGTCTTTATAGTTTTTGATGTTATGATTTGTAATACTGTATTTCGTTTTTTGATCTTTTTTAGTTTTTTGCCATGACATTCAAGTCAGCTTGTTTTCGACCTATAAGTTTGAATGCCCCTTTTGGCGATAGTTCGTCTTCTTTTTTTTTGACACATGGACTTAAGGTGTTATGGCGTTGTAAATATATCTTCGATACTACTATATGGGTCTAAATAGTATTTTGGTAATGTCCGCCGCTTTTCAAGGGAGTATAGTGGAAGAAAAAAACCTAACGTTGGCCTAACGTAAAGACTTACAAACCGCAAAAGGCCATCAATCTCTTATAATTGTTTATGCATGTGTACGATGAGTTGACGTATTTCAGGGTTCGACATATATAGAACGTTCTAGCTTTTGTGTGTCGTGTAAATCATTGACATTAATAAAAACAATGTGTTGTATTCGAAGGTTTAATGTACACTTCTGAATCCCTGTGAACATCTTTGGGAACAACTGTTTTTATATTAAATAGTTAGTCTTGTATGTTTTATGTAATTTTAGTTCATTTATATGTTATGAAGTTTAGTGTGATGTAAGTCCATTTCCACTGAACTAGTACACATTTTTGTTTAGGGACCGGTTGAATTCAGGCTCCGGGTGCGGTATTTTCTCGCTATGTTGAAGCTCGTTTGCATGGTGGCCTTCGGCTGTTTCTGCCAAATACAGGTATGGATAAACAATAATAATTAGGCTCCTGGATAAGTGACAGACATAGATAAAGAATGAACCCTGATGAAACATAGTTAAACATATAATTAAAACAAATTATAATGAGCGATTCCCTTGAGATCATCACAAGTATACATTTAAAATACCACTGAATATCACACATTTGGAAATTTATCTTTTAGAAAATTGACATCTCTTTGTAAAAACAAGTGACTCATAAGAATACTGATTGTAACACTATAACTGTCTTATTTATGCTAAATCTATTAATGAAAAACATGTGTGAAAGACAGCAACCCATTCATAGGCAAAACAATGCACTAAATTAGTGACAGGCACATATATAAGGGATCTGACCTGATGAAACATAGTTAGAAATATACTTAAAACAAATTGTAATGAGCGATTCCCATGATATCAGTATTCAAAATACAAATATCACACATTTTGGACTTTATCTTTTAAAAAAACTGACATCTCTTTGTAAAAACAAGTGACTCATTAGAATACTGAAGTGTAACATAAATAACACATACGGTACACTCGATAACACAATACAATATACATTATGATTATTATCCGCAGATTAAAGAGCTAAGATTTTGAATTTTTAAAGGAATGTGTGAAGATCTGTGAACGTTTGATATGGGTTTAAGTTGTTTCAGATATTTAAATATTTAACAATGTGTCATAATATACTATTACTTTGAAGATGTATTAAAGAACTAAACACAATTTAAGATCCATTAGTAGACATATTTATAATGATTTGTAATATATATTTTGTCATGTATATGGCAATTGTGTAAATTTAATTTTGAGTTTATATTTTTTCTTGATGTTAACCTAGTTCCAACATGCTTTATTTGGCTAGACCGATATTTAATAGTCGTTACAGTCCCTTAGATAGAGGTGGTAAGGTTAAATAGATCTATTGTGCATTTTAGTCCAATATTCCCTGGATTGTCAGATTTTGATTGGTATCATACTATATAATGCCACAGACTATTAAGGGAGCTACCATTTGATTTTTATGGGGGGGGGGGGGGGGGGGGGCTAGGATGAAAAATTGTGTCCTGCCTTTTTTTTATTTGTAATCTCTGTCCTGCCTTTTTATTTTTCAGTCTATTCGGTCCTGCCTTTTTTTTTCTTAGCGTATCCTGACTTTTTTTACAACAATTGTCATCCTGCCTTTTTTTTTTTGCCAAGTTACTCATCCTGCCTTTTTTTTTTACTCAAAATCCTGTCCTGCCTTTTTTTCAAATTTCATCCTAGCCCCCCCCCCCCCCCCCCCCCCCCCCCATAAAAATCAAATGGTAGCTCCCTAATATTTCACTACGGAGATGTGACCCTTATTCGGGACTCTGTAGTCTCTGTCCTTATCGATATAGTTGTAACCCAAAAAGGCTGGTGATGGCTACATCGTCAATTAATCATTCGAAATAAGCTCGGTAAAAAAGTAAAATCACAAAATACTGAACTCCGAGGAAATTTCCAAAAGAAAAGTCCCTAATCAAATGGCAAA
Source organism: Mytilus edulis (assembly GCF_963676685.1). Lineage (NCBI taxonomy): Eukaryota > Metazoa > Mollusca > Bivalvia > Mytilida > Mytilidae > Mytilus > Mytilus edulis. The sequence continues at coordinate 59,041,340 of NC_092355.1, read as the reverse complement.
TCAAAAGCTCTAACACATCAAACGAGTGGATAACAGCTGTCACATTCCTGATTTGGAACAGGCATTTTCTTCTGTAGAAAATGGTGGATTGAACCTGGTTTTATAGCTAGCCAAACCTCTCGCTTGTATGATAGTCGCATAAAATTTCATTATAATGACCTTTCATGATAACATTAATCCATAAAGATAATACTGGGATCTCTTACACACAGAGTGACAAACAAAATTAATGGATTCAGGAAGCAATTTAAATGTATTAAGAGGTCAGCCCCTCGCAAGTGGGTTCGTCGATCACGAGGACGGACTGAATTATTTGGGTTTATATAACAAATTGTCAGGTCGTCTCTTTTTTCGGATTACAAGTAAATAATCATGTCAGGTTAAAATCGTTGTCGGGATTTGAACCCGAAACCTCCCATCGATTCCATGTATGGTTGCTCTACCTTGAGCTACAACGATATTATTGACAGATTATATCTTGCTAACGTGTTCCATAATTTGACAAATTAAGTTCCAATGCTATTTTTTATCGCGTTGTATAATTACGATATGCTGTAACATGGTTTTCAAGAATTGGCATACAAATGTGTGTGCTCTTTTTGTAACGCGTTTGACCTAACGCATCGTTTAAAAAAAACTTTTGATTTTATTGTTCCCATCACACTCTCTGCTGAAGCAAACGTTTAGCTAGTGATCTGAAAATCTTATCTGGCATAAATTCAGTTGCACTAAGCACGCAATAAATGCATGGTGCATCGCAAAACTTGGTTGAGGGGAAAGTTCATAAAATTGTGACAAACAAAATTGTTTACCACACTGAGAGTAAATCTGTTTTCTCACCGATTAACCATTACACAAATAGTTTTATGTGCGCCTAATGCAAAAATATAATGAATTATTGGAAATTAAATCAATTAATAATTTATCAAATGTATAATCATATGACTTACTGTTGGATGAACCTTTTAATGCTCACGTGATGAACACGTGGTCGTTAGCACTGTAATTCAATCCGAATAGTATTATTGTAACAAATTCTTTTCTTGTCAAATTTTCAAATTCATGGATAATTTTAATTACAGAAGTCTGTTTTGAAAAAGAATACCCCTGCACTGATGTCAATGGCTACCATATTTCACTGCAATAATAATAAAAACACCCGCTATTTAAATTACTTTAAATATTTTCATGTTAATAATATGATCCGTGAAACTAACCGAGGTTAATTCTATTTAATAATTCAGTGTTAAGTTGTAAGAAATTGGATCTGTGGAATCGCAGAGAGAAGGTATCAGAACAAGCAGAGACAACTCTTTCGAATTAGCATACAGATTGTCGGGCGCCTTGCTAGTCTGTGCGCATAATTAGTATATTTGCATAATTTTTCGCAACAAGATAAAACGTTACATTACCTATATTGGTTAATTCCTGACTTAATAAAGAAAAATAAATAATTTGAATAAAAACGTGCATTGCATTTGATAGAATATCAAAATACACAGTGATACCTACTGCTGATTCTCACAAAAAAAAGAAGTGTATTTTGAGAAATTTATACTTGCATGCTTTGTTCGTTTTAATTTCTATAGTTTAAAATGAAATAACTTAGTTTTTTAAATAACCTTCGAATCCTAATAATTTATCACAGTCTAGTTCAATTATTTATCAAGTATTTAATATTTGACTTTATCTTTCTATTAAATAAATTTTCATATATGAATAATATTTTTCACAACAATATTTCAAATTAGTTTAGTTCACAAAAACTAATTGTTCTGGTGGCGTGCTTTGTTTATAATAGCGATGGCTAACAGTCTCAATGACCTAAACAACTGTACGAGAAGTTAAGTTTACGATACAGTTTTGCTATTATATATTCCTTATAATTAACTTTCAACGGGTGTTTTAAACGTGTTGTGGAACTATGTACAAGAAATTAAGAAGAACCATAGATGTATTTACATCTATGGAAGAACTATATAAATAATTTTGGGTCTGTCAAGGCAGTTGTTTTCCATTCGTTCGATGTGTTTGAGCTTTTGATTTTGTCATTTGATAAGCATTTTCTTTTTTGATTTTTTCTTGGAGTTCAGTCTTTTTTTGTTTTGTTCGTTATCTTTTTTTGATACATATAGATCCGTGTTATATATTTCCCGCACATTCTATACAAATTAGAAATAAACTATTTAAGGGTCACGTTAAGATCGCATTCTGACACCATAGTAATACAAAAGTTTCTGTCTTTAATATTTAAATAACGTGACATTCGTTTTATTTGGATATAATACTCAAATCAACAAAAAACATTTCAAACAATACAAAGTTCAGATCAGCTTTCTGACAAATTGACTCGGAAAAACACATCATACATTGAAAAAAATAATTAACAACTAAAAACTATTGAATATGAACCTGTTGATTTCCGAAAAGTCGATTTCATTGGCGACACTATACTTAGAGGCTGGTGTTCCGAACGGAAGGCCAGACGAAACGATTAACCAGATCAATATGTATATTTATTAAATTTTATTATACGCTTATTTAATAAAGTTAAAAACAAACATTATTTCACAAAGGGAGACTTAATTTCCTTTCATCATAAACTTTCAATCAATTAGCAATATGTTTGGAATATCCGGACGTTTCGCCTGGTGTGACTATGCTTACAGAAAGTGTGTTATTTTTCCCCCCACATTTTATTGTTTCTAATTATTTTATTAGGATTAATAGTGAAGTGTTATATTCTGTCCCAAAACAAATGTCCCGGGTGAATATTGTTCATTCTAGTTAGATAATCAATACAAGCAAATAAATAAAAGGCATTTGCATTTTAACAAAGAAAAAGATAAATTTTAGGCTTGACATTACGATAATTTTAATAGGAATTCATTTTACAGTACTCTTCTGTGTATGACCTTGTATGTTATCTCACATTGTCTGAATTAAATCCACTATATTAGAGTAGGGTGTGAGAAATGGTTATAATTTAATCCTTATTCATAAAAACCACCAATTTATCAGAAACTTGCAGAACTTGAATCACTGATCTGTAATGGCCCATATTCAGATTTTAAAATGTGTGTTATTACAATGGAATGGAAACGGTCAAACTTACTTACCCTTCCGGATTTTCAGAATTTATGACAATTAATTATCAGAGAGTTGTTACTCAAAGCTTTTTCAAAGTGCAAAAAGCGTGACACTTTCCCTATGCATATGTATCCAAGGAAAATTAGATTAAACACCTCCTTCTACTTTCTCTCCATTTCGACCTGACGTGGCTGCGTATATAAACATCCTGCACATCAAATACAGACGCCCTCGTATAGACAAGGTATCATCAACGGATGGGAAAATGCAGATGGCATTCAATATATATCTTCAACCATTGAGTTGTCGAAGAAATACAGACAGTTGTATCAAGAAGAAAAAATGAGAAATGGGAAACTAACGGTTCACAACACAAACTGACCAGAACATTAATGATTAGACTAAACAGAAAATTTATAATAGGAGATGAAAAGGACTAAAAGAACGTAAAATGTGGGAGAGTAAAGGGGGTCATATGGGCAGAGACCTCAGGGGGAGGGGAGAGAAGGGGAGGTCATAGTGGTAGATACTGTATGAGGAGGGGGAATGAAGGGGATCATAGGGGCAGAGGCCGGAGGAGGAGGGGAGAGAAGGGTGAGCCATATAGACAGAGACCAGAGGCGGAGGGGAAGGGGAGGGGGCATAGGGGCAGAGACGATAAAGATATGGATATGCTGGAAATATTTTCTTGACTTATGTTCTTCTTTAAGGAAGGGAGAAGGAATTTGGAGTAATAGGGGAGGCAACTGGGATTAGGCCGGGAAGAGTAGTCGGATTCAACAACACTCATATAAACTAGGATGCAACGTATTATGATATGCAGTTCCTGCTTCATCAGAGGGTTGTTTATATACCTAAGAGTCCATCAAATGAACGTTCACAATAAAAATGCATTTTTTCAAATCATGTCAGTACTAAAACAGTAGCTCATTGTGTAAATAAATGACGATCAAGATTAAAGTTTTCATTCTTGTATACAATTGCCATATATATACTGCATTTTGTTAGACCGAATATACATTTCAATCCTGTCTTCGGTAGTTATTTTGATTACCAGTCACTACCAAGCCAGAGTATGTATTTCCTAAACTTCCCATTGAAGATTTATACACAGATTGGTTTTAAAATACTGTAAAGCAACTTTTATTTTCGCGAGCGATTTATTTTCGCGACTTTCGCGAGTAGAAAAAAACGCGAATTTAAATCGTCGCAAATATGTAAAAATTCCATTATTCCTTATTAAAAACTTCATCGAGTAAATCAGAAAATAGCGAAATTAAATACCCGCGAAGTGGTCTAGAAAGGATAAAACGCGAAAGTATACGCGAAAGTATCCGCGAAAATAAGTTGGTTTTAATACAGTATATAAATGAATATTTTTTTATGCAATTTTGGAGAATGTCAGACAAACACAGAAGCTTCCTGTATTTGAAAACATAAATAAATAGATAATCTAGAAAAACAGGATTAAAATGCAATTATAAACTAGATAAGAAATATAAGCAAAGAAAAAGCTGTTATAACTCCTATTAATTAAGCTGTAAAAGTACTCCGACGAAGCCGTTCTAATGAACAAACTAAAGAAAAACATGGATTCCTATTACACGGTTCGTTATAGTAGATTTGCATTCAACACTTTTTGACCCACGTTGTTGAAATTTTTATTGCATGCGCTTGTCGTTGGCAAGTTCCTCGCGCTTGAAAGCACGTGCTAAATCGCTTCCGTTTTTTAATAATCTCTCCGATGAAAGGGTAACTAGTCAACCTTGCGTTTGTAATTACTGTTGGCTAATTTCATTAGATCATTTAACCACTTTGGTAACCAGACTGGTCTTTTTGTCAGGGTTTTTTTTTGTATTTTTTCGTTGTCTGGAAAATTTTTGTTTTGTAAAAGATCGATGCCAGTTTGAGTAATAGAAATTATTCGCTTGATTTGGAAAAATCTTTTTACTCTTTTTATTTACATTCCGGAAAGTGTCTGTTATAAACGAACTTGCATCATTTCATAAAAGCATGAAAAAATATTATGTTTTCCTCGTTTGAAAATGAGTTCAAGTAGTCAAAATGTGCACACAAGGTTAAATCTATTGTATATATAATTGCAAAAAAACAGGCAATATAAGAATTACAGATTATATATTCAAACTGTTTTTATCTACTTTTCTTGACTCGTACCTTGCGAGTTGAATGACATTATAGTTTAAAAATAAGAATATGTGGTATGATTGTCCAAAGACAACTCTTCACAAGAGACAAAATTAATTAGAAGTTAACAACTAAAAGTCACCTTAAGCGACTCTCAACAAAGAAGTCAATAAATAAAAATGTCAAATTAATTAACTATATATGTGGGGGGAGGGGGAGGAAGCGATACAAAATACCTTGAACATTCTTGAAAAAAAACCTTATGCTAATGGACAACTTTTGCGTTGCTGTTCTTCGTCTGAAAGTCACTGTGTAGTGACTATTTGCGGCAAACTGTAACTATTGTACAATGTCGTAAAAATATCAATAAGTATAGATTATCGGGTTTTCTACACATTGATATCGTAAAATATCAGCCGTGAGCCACAATGTGAACCTTTTTGGCGAGTGAGCGTAGCGAACGAGCTAAAAAGTTTCACATTGTGTCGAGCGGCTGATATTTTACGATATCTATACGTAGAAAACCCGATTATCTGTTTATCGTTCTATTAATGGTCTTTTTTCCTCTCCCTAAGGCAGTTTTACGCTTGATGAAAGCAAGCTTGATAACGTCTCCTCTCACATTGTGACGTCGCTGATAACTTCTCCTCTCACATTGTGACGTTGCTGATAATGCCTGGTCTCGTTTTGAAGTCTTGATACGAGAATTAATGAGCGACAGATCAGGGTGATATAGGCGTAGGGAAGGACGATAAGGTAAACGCTCTAACATATTTTGAATAATTCAAGGTACTTGTTAATAAAAACAGTTCGAATATATTTGGTGATATTTAAAACAAAGAAATTGACAAGTCATCTAGTCTAGTCAGGTTTTATTCAAGTCTTTAACTTCTTAAACGATCAACAAAAACGTTCTATTGTTATTAGTGACGTTATCTGATGAGTCTCCGTTATACGTATTAAATCACGCGATATCACGTTACATTCGAGATAATAACAAACTGGATACCGTCATGGCTACTGGTTCTTTTGTGGTTTTGTTTAAGCTAACTATGTTTTGTACTTTTAAACAAATTTACGTCATAAAATATATAGTTTGTTAAATTACAAAATGTTTGCAATTGAAAAAATTCGAGAGAAATTTATATTTCAATTTATTTTATTAAATTATCTTAGACGATCAGTTTATTGAATTCTGTGTTTATCATGAACAGACATTAATAAATTGATTGTTGTTAAACTTAACACTTTCAATAAGTTACAAACTTAAACTCGTAAAAACCCACCCAAGTGCTTATTAGAAAGCATATATTAATTGTGGTCGTGTTTTGTTAGTAAAAATCTTTCATAGAACAATATTTACATTCATATGCGTTTAATTGAATAGTTATACCTTTATATTTTATGAATTTATGAATTTTAATATTTACAAAGCCCTAAGCAGATGTTTTTGCTATATCTTTCTTTAAAATTGTAAAATAAATAGTTTAAAATAAATTTATTAAATTGTTGAGTCACCGGTTTGGTTTTGTTGGGTTTTTCATCGTACTAGGAGGGTATATTATTAGTTGAGCAATGGATGCCTCAAACGCAGACATCTCAGTTTAACGTCTTAAGAAAATAACTGTTATCTATTTAATGGACCAGTTTTTGAGTAAAGGACAGTCATGTAATGCAAGATCATTGATAGCAAACTTTCTTTGTAATGATTTCGGTGGTCTCTAAGTCTTACTCTAATATCATCACAAAAATTCCTATGTCATCTATGTCATGTTTCTTTTTCCATCTTTCAAACCAATGTTTTCAAAACGAAGAAAAGCACCCTGTATTTTTATTCTTGACAAATTGAACTATGTATATTTTAATCGTTAAAGACTGCATAGAAATTTCTTTTTATAAAGCCTAGAATTGGTCTCTTGTGGAGAGTTGTCTCATTGGTAATCAATTACATCTTCTTTTTATATTAGAGGTAAACGTTAAACATATCAACCAAGAAATAAGAAATAAAACAAAATCCTTCTTTTATTCTCTCGTGGTTTATTTATACTAGTTGTGGGAAACGAACTTTGTAATTCTAGTAGAGTATATACGTTTCAGAACAAGCTAGAAACAGACAACCTTTGGTCTACTTTAACCCCTTAGTTTGACCTCTTTGTGTACACAGAAATGTCAACAGTTTTATCGTTTTATCATTTAGTAACTCTATAGTTCAAGGATCCAAACAAAAACCACCCCATAACAATGAACTGCCTTCCAATACAAAGCTAAACGAGTACATAATGCGATCACTCATCTAAGAGAAAATATGGTGGATAAAAATACGAAAATCATGTTATATGTGCAAATCATCGAATATAACAATGAAACAGTTCATCTAAAGGTTCGCTCAAAGAAACTATATATTTTACGCAAATAAAACAATATTGTATTTATTGGTCTCCTTAGTTTACCCCAAAGGTAGATACATATAACTACATACCCCCAAAGGACTGATGGGGATATAGGAATATGGGCACCTGAGTGTCCTCAGTACTAGACTTCAACCATCCTGGGGTAAAACCTATGTGAAAGAGCGGAGTCCGTTGTTTTGTGTGATATGTATAGATATACAGCCACGTCTACTCGGAATGGTGACATCCAAACCAAAATGCTGCCTTATGGGTCTGTATCGCCCGGTGCAAATGTTATGTTTAACCTTGTTGTATTGCATGCTAAACCTCCCATGCACTTGAAGACATCTTGCATACAACATGAAGATTTAATTCGAAATCACACCATGGGTGACTGGGGAATACAAATATGGTTACTACATGTATTCTACAAACCGGCAGTAAAACCAATGCCAAAGTGGAGAGTCTGTTTGGCTGTTCGGGATGTACAAGTACGCAGCCACGTCCGAACAAACGGAGGAGAGAGTATCGCGCTCTCTGCGGGGGTCCTATAAGGTAGGTCTCATTAGGGGTGCCGATCCCGGATCCCGCTTACTGTTTTGTCACATTCCCGTTTCCCGCTTACACTATGTACGTAAGCAATTCTAATTTTTTTGTCATTTCCCGGATCCCGCTAGGCCTCATTTCCCGTTTTCACGACACAATAATTTGACTTTCACGTTTCACGCTTACAAAAAATCGGCAATCCCGCATCACGCTTAAACCCCAATGAGACCCACTATAAGGTGGAATGTTACCAGGCAAAATATCTGTTCCTATTTAGTATATAGCCTCATTTTTCAATGGTAGTTAAAATTTCCCCGACTTTCATCTCGGATGGCCTCTTTTCAAACAAATTAATTCGAAATTGAGACTTCTAGCATAAACGGCATGACACAGATATATTTAAGGGAAAGCTTGTCACCTCGTAGTCGAACTCTTAAATCGCATGTAACTATTTTAAGGTGCCCGGATTAAAACACACAGACAAATTAATTCCGAATGACCTATTTAGAATATCCGGATTATCTCGATAATTACCCCCTCCTGCTACAATGATCGTATATTAAATTTAGAAGCTTAAATAAAACCCTTGGGGATTAAAGTCAACAATTTGTTGTTGTTAATTAACGATTTGTTATTTTGTAATTGGTAAACAAGTTCAAACAGTGGTGGCATCTTTAGATTTTTGTACATTACTCATTATTATTTTTCATATTTTACATTTAATCCGCTGTTAAGTGGATTAGGGTCGATTGAAAAAATATAATCCGAATTAAAGAGATTAAAGTACCGTTAAAATTACTTACGTTTTATAATTTGAAAATTACATGCATAAAGTATTCGTTTGAAAATAAAAATATATAAATGCAAAAGTAAATAATTCAATAAATCTGGCGGATTTCACCACTCCATGAAAAGATTACTGTTTTATTGGGGAAAAAAAAGACACATGCTTTACATAAATTTGAACGGTGGAACAACAGATTAACACACATAATTAAACTATGTTCCTTCAATGCTTGTTACCAAAACTATTTCATGGAATTCAATATTAACCTTAAAATAGGTCTATCCGTCTACCAAAGATATAAAAATGGACCTTCCATGGAATTCAATATTAACCTTAAAATGGGTCTAACCGTCTACCAAAGATATAAAAGTGGACCTTCCATGGAATTCAATATTAAACTTAAAATAGGTCTTACCGTCTACCAAAGATATAAAAATGGACCTTCATTATTATATTAGCAATTTTGATAAGTTCCTTTCTTGCGTGCTTTTGTTAAATTTTGGCTTTCCGTACATTGGTTTTAGCTTTCCATGCATACATTGGTTTTAGCTTTCCATGCATACATTGGTTTTAGCTTTCCATGCATACATTGGTTTTAGCTTTCCGTACATTGGTTTTAGCTTTTCATACATTGGTTTTAGATTTCCATACATTAGTTTTAGCTTTCCATACATTGATTTTGGATATGCCGGTGGAACTAGCAGAAGCGTATTTAGTTCTAAAGTAACCATTAAACTCTGTCCTTAAATTCCGCTGCTCTATGGTGAGGGTGTGGATTGGGGATAGAGGTGGATTTAGAGGGTTTTTCAGGGGGCCCGGGCACACTCTTTTGTGGGGAAAAAAATTGTTTGATTATATAAGGAATCATTGAAGCATGCAGTCAATGCCCCCCCCCCCCTTTTATGAAAATTTCTGGATCCGCCAATGGATCCAATTCATTTCAGTATTCTTTAATTTTTTAGTCCATTTTCCTCTATACTTTATAAATCATTTGTCTGTTTTACTCTATTCTTTATAATCATTATCTGATATTGTATATTCTTTATATTTTAGCACCCCATTCTTCTCTGTTGTTTTTTTCTCCTATTTTTTTTCAGTTTGTTCTTTATTCTTTTAATCCTTTATTTTCCTCATTTTGCCATTTTTTGTTATTTATTCAGTCAAACCCAATCCAGGCCTGCTATATTGGCTGCACTAACTCGCAGAAATCGATCAAGAGGAGAGACTGAATTATTTTGATGACGACTAACCAGAGTCGAATCAAACGTTTTCTCATTGAATTTTATTTGTTTAAAGCACTCTGACGGAGAGTGAGATAAGTAAAAGTTCTTCAAGAAATAAAATTGATAATGGAAATGGGGAATGTGCCAAAGAGACAACAACACGACCATAGAAAAAAAAACCAACAGCAGTAGGTCACCAACAGGTCTTCAATGTAGCGAGAAATTCCCGCACCCGGAGGCGTCCTTCAGCTGGCCCCTAAACAAATATATACTAGTTCAGTGATTATGAACGCCATACTAATTTCCAAATTGTACACAAGAAACTAATTATGGCAACGATTTTGCAGAAAGTTTCACAAGGTCTAATCCTTTATCCGCACCTTCCATAAAATAGAAATAACATGCATTTATTTTTTCCTGCAAACCTAGCTTTTCGTTAAGATATCAAAATTGATAATTAACTAAGTGTAGTATATAATAAGATAGTAAAACTTGGAAGTACTATATTAACAAAAAGTACAAAGCAGTTCTTAATTGTACTTCTCAGTACTGGCTTTATTCCAAGACTTATGAATAAACGTCATTAGTAAGTCGGTCCCGACAAACATAAGTTAGGTAATCCCAATATTGCAGTAATTATCGGTATAATATTTGTCTCTGTGGATATTAAGTAAGACTTCTGGGGGATCATACACACAATCAGAATTAATTTGACAAGACAAATAATGATATTCTATATCATGCTCTCCCCCACGCGCTGTTGTCAATTTCGCGCATGACGGCTGATGAAGTTGAAATATACATCATAGATGAAATGTTCACATTGACGTTGAAAGGTCGTAAGCGTTTGATGATTAGGATCAAGATATTTCAACACGTTCCTTTTCTATTATTTTCATATGTGATATCTTTATGCAGAGATATGCAGTCTCCTTATTTCTGATATCGATCGCAATGTAAATAAAAACAGGTTTGCGCATTGCAAGTCAGAAAATTATTAGAAAATCAGAAAATAGCCATGTGCTTCAATGAGGAAAAAAGATACCAGAGGACATTCGAACTCATATGTAGAAAATAACGACACCGCGTAATAAAAAAAGAAAAAAGAACAATTAGACAAACACAAAACACAATATAGAAAACTGAATTAATGTAGAACTAGTTTATAATTGATCAACAAATATTTATTTAGACTAGAGATATATATATTATATTAGTTTAGGGGCCAGCTGAAGGACGCCTCCGGGTGCGGGAATTTCTCGCTACATTGAAGACCTGTTGGTGACCCTCTGCTGTTGTTTTTTGTTTGGTCGGGTTGTTGTCTCTTTGACACATTCCCCATTTCCATTCTCAATTTTATTGCATTATGTGTCTTTGTTTGGACCGATCAAGTCGGGGTTTGCCTGCTTACGAAAAGTTAAAATTGTTTCTTTAAAGGAACAACGTGGACGAGTTAAAACAGCTATCAAAAATACAATAAATGAAGAAATCACAAAGATAGCCTCATAATTTAGATGTAGCTACTAGGTTTTTTGTGTAGAAAATAGGTTTATTTTCAAAATAAATGATGAGTTTAATCATAAAAAATCTACAACTACTGAAACCAAATATAAAAGAACCAGACAATGCCCAAAAAGATTTGACTTGTTTGTTGATTGTAAAATTGATATTTTATTTTTCTGTGTCATTATGTTGTATCAATTCGCCTTTTCAGAATCTGAAGCATTATGGGTAATTTCATTGTTCGTACCCCAAAATGAAAATACGATACGTCATTGGTTAAATTTCCATTGTTTGTGACATTTTTAACTAATCAGGACGTTTTGGTGTACACCTTAGAAAATATTACCCAGAAAGCATTAGATTCTGAAACGGCGAATTGTAGTTTAACCTCCCTTGTGGTCAAACGGAAGCCATCCAATCTGAGCTTAAATGACGGATACACGAAAAAAAGTGCGTGAATCCGTTGTTTGATTTTTTATTCCAAGATACTCGATCTTGGCGGGGTAAATATCTTTACAAGGAACAGTTTAAACATTTAAACAAATCACAAATTGTCATTTATTGCCAAATTGAATATGAACATTTTCAATTGTGGTTTAAAAATATCTTTTAATCGATATATCTATACATCGGTGCAATTATCATGCATAAAAGAAGTGAAATTTGAAATTATAATAAACAGTCTAATATTTCATTTCCGACAAAGGAGAAGAGATTCTGTTTCACTTTTAAATCTTGTAAGTACCCTTTTAATCATATGACATAATGACAGATAGTGTTATTATACTACTTATGTCAAGACGAATACATGTCTAGTATCAGTCTATAATGTTCTCAAATGTACCTCGATTACACCATGTCACGCTTCGCTTCGCTTTTCTTATGCAACATAGAGACTGAAACAGCACTAACTCTCGTTTAAGTTTATATTGTTCTAAATGTTCCTCGACTACACACTTCCATATATATGCACATCATAACATAAAGACTGAAACGACAATGTTTTAAATTCCGAAATCATATACTAGTAGGTTAATTTATGTCCAAGACAACCTTACTAAAACACATATAACAAGAGTAGAACAAGTCAAGTCTAAAAGAGAACCTTACTATAAAGATTTTTCTTAAATACTTAAATAGCTTAATAAAAAGTAGAAACTGAAGCATGGGCCTAACGGTTCTCAAAAAGGAGTAAAACCAATACTGTATACCGGGTAGTTTTGAATAATTGTCTTGAGTAAGCATTTTTCTATGTCAACATATCATAGATTGTGGTTTGACTTTGTAACTCATACTGTATGATGAAAGACCATTACTGACAATATGTCGCTTTGTAGTTTGGAACATCTGGTTGTATCTAATTACTAAATGTTTTGTTCATTATCGCAGATACTACTTCTACAAAGTTACAATTGTTGTGTCCGTAACTGCATTGTTTCCTCTCCGGCATGCCTCTTCAATTATCATACATCATTACGCGATAATCTGTTTCATTGTCTGGATGTTTTGGTTGGTTTAGATGTCTCTGATTACAAAATACATTTCATCAGTTTGTTTATTTAGTCACTTTCCTGGCTATTGTTTTCGTTAATTGCCAAAGTAAACATTGTTTGTCAAGAAAATGTACTAAGGTCGAAAACATGCTGTTCTTACAAAGGTTATGTTAAGGGTTTGTTGATGTTGGTGTCTTTAGATAGTCCTTTTTTTCACATTTTTTTTATTTTTAATTTTATTTTTATTTTTATTTCATGTTACGTCTTTTCATTTGTTTTTATAAAATGCGTCAAAGGGTACCCGAGGTCTTTTCTATTTTTCATGATACAAAATGGTTTAAGGATCTAATGATTTTACGAGCATTACTCCACTTGTGATGCTCGTCGACCGTATTTTGAGGAGAGGAAGGACCTTTTTCGGGACATCAAGATTACGCTTTTTTTTTTTGCGGGAATTTGTGATTTACACTTGGAACTCATGAACTAGTAAATATATTTTATCAAGGTTCCAGGAAAGACTGCTTTTCTGGATTCAACTATTATTTTCTGGGAATTCAGAATTAAGTTACTATTTTCCTGGGAAATATATATTCGGCTATTATTTTCCTGGGAATTCAGGATAAAACTATTATTTTCCTGGAACATCCCCTCATCAACCCCTCATAACTTGTCAGTGTCGGCATACTGAAAGTGATGTTTTGGTATCCAACAAGCTTTTAATTTTATCTGTTTGGAATTTTCTACAGAATACAATAAGACATTTTAAGGAAATCCCCTACTCTAAATAATAAATTATCTTAATGTACTGTTAAAACGTGCAAATTCTCTTGCTTTATATTTCACAAAAATGTCGCTGGTTTTATTTTACGTTACTTTTGATATTTGTCACTGGTCATACCATTGTGACAAAAACCAACTTGAATAGATTTTATGAAATATGAGTAATGTGTTAAAGCGGGCAGTAATCCAACAAACAACACAATAACTATTTCCAAAGATTAACAACTGAATAGACAAGTGTTTATACGATATACATGTACATGTATTTAATATATTCAAAATTAAAAAAATATATCTTGGGTTTAATCAAATTATAAAAAAAAATAAACGAATTTCAACCATCAATGATTCGTTTCATTTAACTTGTTTAAATATTTCTCCTTTTGAGTTTTAAAAAATGAAATGAAAAATACAATATAATTTTTGAATATACATTACAATATGCAGACATGAATGACAAAGTATTTTACAATTCTGAAATTAATTTCAAAAGAAAACAGAATCGGTGCTAAACAGAATATCAGATAACACGTTTTTCTATATTAGAAATTTAATCTGTAAATCTTTATATGAACTTTTATAAAAGAAGCGTTTTATCGGTTTAAACGCTTCATTAAACCTTATAGAGAAGACTATATGATTTTTCTACTTGGATAATAACGTTTTGAAAAACTAACAATAAGATTAAGTAGCCATTATATATTTAATTCGTTTCTTTTTCTTGTGGTTTTACATTGAAGGCCACGTGTTAAAGAAGTTAATACCTTTTACTTTCTAAATTAGATAAAACGTGTAAATGAAACAAAGAGAAATTTTAAGGAAATGTAGGTCAAGTACAGAAAAATTTGAAACCATATTAAAACATTTTCTTTGTCTAAATATTTTGAATATTTTAAGAATTAATTTTAACGCTTATTGTTTTAGGTTTTGACTCATCCCTTAAATCGCTGACTTTGTATTTGAATACATAATGTTAAGCTTGATGCTCCGTGATTATTATAATTACTAATATCATTTGGCGCCTTTTTTCAATAAAAATGTGTATTGGTCTGTTTTGGAAAGAATTTGCAATTAAAAAAAAATTACTTAGAGAACTACGATTTGATTTGTATAGGGGGCTAGGATGACCAGTTTTGTCCTGCATTTTTTTCATTGAAATTCTCTCCTGCAATTTTATTTTTCACTTTATTCATGCTAAATTTTTTTTTTATATAGTTTTATTACAACCAACCACTTTTGTACCCTCTATATCCCAACTCACCATTTTTGATCCCTATTTATCATGCAACTCAACACTTTTCTACCCTTTATAGCCAACATCACCACTTTTGTACCCTCTTTATCCCAACTCACCACTTTTGTACCCTCTTTATCCCAACTCACCACTTTTGTACCCTCTTTATCCCAACTCACCACTTTTGTACCCTCTTTATCCCAACTCACCACTTTTGTACCCTCTTTATCCCAACTCACCACTTTTGTACCCTCTTTATCCCAACTCACAACTTTTGTACCCTCTTTATCCCGCATCACCAATTTTGTTCCCTCTTTATCCCACATCACCACTTTTTACCCCTATATCCCACATCACCACTATTTACCACCTATATCCCAGATCACAATTTTTTACCCTCTAAATCAAAGATCCTTCTTCCTTACCCTCTTTTCCGCCATATTACCACCGTCCTACCATCTATTTCCCACATTACAACTTTTTAACCTATACATCCCACATCACAACTGTTCACCCACTATATCCCACATTACCACTTTTACCCTCTTAATTCCACATCACAGATATCAGAAGGATTGAAGGTCTGGAAAATTACAGTCTACATAACTGATGCCCCTTTCTTACCCCCTACATCCCACATTCCAAAAGCGTGTCATCCCCTCAACTATCTAAGGACTTTCTTTTACATTTTATGTACGTCAGACGAACGGTTTTTCTTATCGTAGGCCACTAAGTGACATCAAAAGTCAAGTTGAAAAAAAAGCAAATAATTCAATCCCTCTCCGTAAGTGATTTCTTCATCTTGCGAGAGAATGTAACTTTCGTAGAGCAAAGGGGATATATCATGACTGAATTTTTCGGTTTAGGTTTGTTTAATTTAATGTTGATTGAAAAGGAAATCATTTAAAATACATGAAAAGTCACACTGTATGGATTTTTCAATACCATTTATGTTGTATTAATATTGATAAATTAACATTAACTAATGTAAAATCTGTTCGCCAAATTTTAGCCAAACCTTTTGGGGAAAAAAGGCAATATAAAGAACTTAATTGAATTTTTAACTCATGCATCAACATGCACCTGATCAAATAAAGACTGTTGCCTCTTTTATAGACCAAGTTCAGTTGTAGTTTCTCTATGTATAATATGTTTGCTTAATTTGTTTTATATATATCCATATAAGTTTGTATTGTGCTTGTATTGCCATGACCAACACATGGTCTTTAGTCCGAATCAATAAATGTTCTCAGTAACATTCAATACTAATAAAGTCACGTGTCTATGTCAGTACCAATGAAGTCACGTGTCTATGTCAGTACTAATAAAGTCACGTGTCTATGTCAGTACCAATAAAGTCACGGGTTCATGTCATTAGCCAGAAATCTAATTGTCATGAACGCTAAAATAAATGAAGAAACTAGTTAGGGGCAAGCAAAAACTGCAAGTTTGAAAAAGACATCCAACCATGGCTAAAGAAATGGATGACCGGACGAACAACCGACCATAATACGGAATGAAACTAGATGCTGAAAAGAGTCACTAGAAATCAAGCTGTCATACCATTTGAATTGAAGCGACACCAGAAATTCAGTTTTAATACTATCGGACTAAATTGAAAATGACATCATGAATAGACCATTTTCATAAATCAAAACGGTTCGTTAATATGAAGAAAGTCTATTAGACTCTTGGTGATCCAATAAGTAAAGTTTCAGTATGAACGGAATCCATGTCACAGACGACAATATTCATATTGTTAACTTCTCTTAAATCAGTAGAATTCTAATCGTAATTATAAATCATATTTTTTCGCGAAAATGTGTCACTTCCAACTTACTTACGGCCCCTCTCTCACAGATGAATGTAATGACTGGATTAAAAAGGTAAAGCTTGATAGTGATATTTTGTTTACACAATGAATTTGGGACATTAAAAAATGTAGACACACGAATATAACATTGTAGTTTGACATTCAGATCGATAGTAAAGTTTATTTAACTCCAATAAAACATGCATTTCCTATAACCTCCCATATGTTAAAATTCAAATTAAAAAATAAAAAATATGCATTTCATGTGTGAGATATGCACTGGATAATTTAATGTTTATAACGCTGCTGTGTTTCCATAGATTCGACACGAAAAGATGTACAAATTTATCTGCCGATTTGTTACTTCATTTGATATTACCTAGCTAATGAAATCTATAACAATACCAAGAGGTTTGAGTGCAAAATGACAAAATTCTAATCAGAAATTTGCAAATATAATTCATGATATAGCACATATATAAGTAGGATATTTATAAACAACATCTGTTTTGTTATGTAAGATGTCACGTGACGTATCGACAAATTTTGACTTATCTACTTGTTTGTCATTTACTTTTTATTAAGACTTGAGAAGATCAAACAGAATATGGCATTATCTCCCCTGGCGAGGCCGTGTAATGCCATAAAACTTATATCGAATCTGAAATTCTTTATCGAAAATTGTGTATGACAAAAGAGGTTGTTTTCTTATAAAGTATAAGGGCACCGTTTTTTAGACTTGAAAAAGGCTATAGACGTATATCGAATCTGCAATTCTTTATCGAAATTCAAAAACGGTGTAAGACAAAAGAGGTTGTGTTCTTATAAAGTATAAGGGCACCGTTTTTCAGAATTGAATAAGACTATAGATGCGTCAAATAATTATTATTAAAAGTTCAAAACAAATAGTTAGAAAAATAGTATTGTAGCTAAGGTTTACAAGAACAGCAAGGTGGTGGGAAGAAATGGTGAACTGGAGACGGATCCCAGTATAACTCAATTATTAAATTTCTTTGCACTTTTTTTTAAATATTTTTTCACTAGGAAATCTCGAATTGATACGTTCGAGTGAAATATAACAAACTGTTACTAACAACATTTCCTCTCGCTAGCGGAGCTCGGACGACCAACAATTTTCCGAGTCGTTAACATTCACTAATAAGGGGTGAAACCGTCTTCAGATCAGTATTGTAAAGTCGATGAGATGTAACATCGGTCATGCGTGCTGTATTGGAAAAATTATATAAGTTTACTAGAGTAAACGAGTGCATGTTATCTTATCTTTCTTTTTATAAAATTCTTGCAAGTGCACGCAAAGAATATTTAATTCCCTAAAGGACTGATTGCATCTCATTAGTTTCCGTTACTGACCCGATGCTTTCTTATGCAACACGTGCGCAGTAGGACATATCGCTGTCGGCGCGGTATGTAGTCCACATAGCCAGCACAATGAGTCCTGTGGTTTGTAAACACATCTGGTCTGTCTGTTTGTGTGTAGCATTTTCTATGAGGTCTTCCCATTTATTTGTTATCGCAAAATCCTTCATTTATGGTTTCTTTATTTTTAATTGCATGCTTACAGGTTGCAGAATCAACTAAACGTTAATCTGTCATTTCACATTTTATATGACATATAATGTCTAAAAAAAGGATCAAAAGCAGTCTGCCCCTCTGGTATAGTAACTGTAAATATTTAGCGACCAAAAACCTTATTTGACATTTTTATGAACTATTTTGTTTAAGTTATGCAATCTAACCTTAAAAATTGACAAACATATGTTTAAACATGCATTCTCAAAACGTTGCATGTTTGGAATCGCAGCCGAGATAACCCTGCGCCGTCAAGAAAACCCATATGGCCAAAAACATGCGGTAGCTACCGTCGTGGTTAGATAATTGTAGATAATATGTTAATAAATTATAATTAAGCAGCTATTTAATCACTAGTAGCCAAAAGTTTAACATATAACGATAAATATATATTTTCTTTGTATTGTTTATTTTATTTGCCATGTTTTATCAAAAGTATACAATGTGTATTTGAACAGCACACGTGGTTACATAAAACAGTCTTGTTGATCAAACAGACATATGGTGGGTTTCAGAATTTATAGAAAAAAGGTTACCGCGGTACAAAGAAAATACTTTTCTAAAAATGTTGATAATTTTGAATTATTCATTTTGCTGAAGTGCACTTTGTTGTAACCTGAAATATTTGCCAAACGTACAATACGACCGTGATTTCTTTGTCTTTAGAAAAAGACTACACTAGAAAACAATGGTTTTCCCTTTTCGTTAAAACGTCGTAGAAAATAAAGACAGTAACGCGGAATTTTTTTTTTTTATAGGTATTAATAT
Organism: Mytilus edulis; assembly: GCF_963676685.1. NCBI lineage: Eukaryota > Metazoa > Mollusca > Bivalvia > Mytilida > Mytilidae > Mytilus > Mytilus edulis. The sequence continues at coordinate 59,021,978 of NC_092355.1, read as the reverse complement.
GAAACGTGTTTGGTACAATAGTCAATTTCGATTTTAAAATAGAATTTTCTAAATTAAAGCCTTATACATAAGCTTTAAACTCAGGAGCAGTCTATATTCCCTCAACATAAAGTGAGGTGGGTATTTTTTTAATCTCAAGTTTGAATGCATCATAAATCAAGACGGCATAAACATGTGGAATATTAAAAAATGCCCCGAGTAGTTAAAAAAGTATCAGTTCAATGTCAAAATCAGAGACTGAGATCAAAGACTACAAACGTGCAGAAGTACAGAGTCTATCAGTCCAGTTTGAATGTCCCCCTAATATGCCGAAATCGTTAAGTCGAACAATTTTGACATTTATTTTCCAAATGTATGAAACTATTTGTCTTCTATGCTTCTATCATTATTTGTGTGTATTTGGCACGTGTACATAATTACTGTGACAGAGAAGAAAGAGCTAGTATTACCATGTACTATATACACTTAATAGAATCTTCAGTTTGTGTAAATAATTAATCTTAGAACAACATAAGTTTGTAACCCATGATTACAACCGTGTGTTGAAAATCTATGGACACAATATTGTCGAAATATTAGTATTTACATTATACAAGGCATATATTTTTCTCGTTTGAATTGTTTTACATTGTCATTTCGGGGCCTTTTATAACTGACTATGCGGTATGGGCCTTGCTCATTGTTGAAGGCCGTACCGTGACCTACAGTTGTTAATTTCTGTGTCATTTTGGTCTCTTGGCTATCATACCACATCTTCTTTTTTTATAGAAGAAAATAGAAAAAAAAAGACGTAAAAATACCTCGTTTAACACGCTCTCCGAACGGTAAAGAACCATTGAAACGAATATGTGAGGGGTCCGAAATTTCCTGATGAAAAGCTTCTAAAAGAGGGACGAAAGATACCAGGGGGACAGTCGAACTCATAAATCGAAAATAAACTGACAACGCCATGGCTAAAAATGAAAAAGGCAAACAGATAAATAATAGTACACAAGACACAATATATAAAACTAAAGAATAAGCAACACGAACCCCACCAAAAACTAGGGGTGATCTCAGGTGCTCCGGAAGGGTAAGCAGGTCCTGCTCCACATGTGGCACCCGTCGTGTTGCTCATGTGATAACAAATCCGAATTTATAAAAAAAATCGAAAATTATAAAACCTTTCCGACAAACCCTTCTTTTCCAGTTGCAATCCTAATTTCGTCTCTTTCGTCCCTTTCGTCCCTTTCGACCCGTACCTTGCAGAACTAATCTTTTATATAAATTACATGTAATTGTTAATTTAATCGTCCTAACCAAGAATGAAATATTCTCCACTGAACGTTAAGCAAACAACATTCAATCATCATGTTTACGATTTTTGTTAACATAAATGCATAATTTATGAAATATCATTTTCAAACCCCCATTTTATCTATTAAATCGCGCTTCGACTTATAGAAAAGCATCTTTTAAATGCATTTTGAATAATGCCAGTAGCAAAAACACCTAGTAGTACTTCAATTGGTCGCGATCTTAAAATCATAATAGTCATTATTAGTAGAGTATTATATGATTTTGATCATTATTCATAAATAACTGACATTTCTAAATGAAACAAAATCCTTTTTAAACACCAATATTCTACACCTTTGTTCAACAACTCTCCAAGAACTCGATATGTCGCCTGTTGCAAGGCAAACAAAATTTGTATGTATCCCAAGTACCATTATTTCCAATGGCAGCCCAATTTTTCCGACCTTCATCCCGAATCATGATATTTTTAAAAGGACTTAAAATTGTCTTCAACATGTATAAAGTACTGTATACTAACTATTTTTCGCGAGCGATATATTTTCGCGACTTTCGCGACTGGAAAAATATCCCGAATTTAAATCGTCGCAAATTCGTAAAACTGGGATCTTTCCTTATTTAAATACACCAAGGAAGTTAGGAAATCGTGAGAATTACAAGCCGCGAAATAGACTAGAAAGTGTAAAACGCGAAATAAAGTATCCGCGAAAATAAGTTGGTTTACAGAATGTGCCATTAGAATTATTGACAAATCACGGTAAAACGTCATTAAGAATCACTTTAATTACTTGTATTCTCTGTTGGGATATAAATCAATTTAGCAGGAATCTCAGTTGGAATATGACTTTTTTGTGTCACTACCATAGATATATGAACCACCATGGGTATTACATCTCCGGGAACACATTTCAAGGCTCTAGAAAGCTAAGTGTAGCCTTGTTGCATTTGAATAAAAAAAAATGAACCAAATTAAAGATTAGAAACTGCTTCTTGAACATGTAATTTCTGTTTTTAAAATCTTTAATCTTTTGATTACCCCCAACTTTCTAAAACCCACATGGGAAAATCATTCAAAATTAATATATAAATAAGTACTTTATTAGTTATTATGAACTTTAATTAAAATCAAGAAGGTTACATAATCTCCTTGTTAAAACTGTGTTAAAGTCTTTGAATGGACCACTTACTATCGTCTAGATATATAAGGTGAAACATTAAAGAAAAATAAATGTCATGGTTGAATATTTGACATATTTTTTTAATTAAGTTTTCGGCTGCAAATATTTTAATAAAACCCATATGCAACTTGACCAATATTAGCAAATTAAATTAATCATGGCACGTACGATAATGATAAGACTATTTCCGTTTTTGAAAGGGCTGTTAATATACAAATCCCTTATCCCAATAAAACTAATCGTTCAATTATCAGTTGATTATTGCCCTCCAAGGGGAACCAGATCGCGTTCGTATGCAAGGAATCTGCCATATGGTACCCCCTAGCACGGGATGGGTAATCCCTCTTTTGATAATCCCGACTGTGTAAATATGCTAATGAGATTATGTCATGTGTGATAACCGGATGTTGTTAATGAACGACTGGTTCCAATCTGGTTCCAATTAACAATGTATCTTGTCTGTTTATTAAGACGTGCCGATCGTTTGACACGCCTTAACGAGTACTGTCAGCACCAATAAACTAACATATCTCTGTCATAAATTCCTTTCACATTGTGATCCAAATGAATTCCATATTTTTCGTCACTTTATGTCCGATGTGTGGAAAGTGGAATTTGTTATTGTTTCTCTTGCAGACAAGATTGCAACAAACTTTGACCTATAATGATCAATAATGGTTAACTTTTATAAATTATAACTTGGATGGAGAATTGTTTCATTGACACTCATACCACATCTTCTTATATATATATATATATATATATATATATATATATATATAGAACGTTAATTTAGTACTGCGATTTAACAAAGATATGTTAATCCCAGTTTCCCCATAATGCTTCTTTATAAATAAAATTATAATGCAGACGTTTTCAAATCAATAATAAGTTTTCATAACTGAATATCAATTATTGTTTTAATTGAAAAGCACTAGAGATGTATTGCTATTTCAAATATGCTGTGTTTAAAACTATGAATAATTCAAATAAGAAGACATACAATACATCCATTTTGTCCTGGAATGTTAAATCTAAGCTATGTCTTATGGTCTTCTGACGGTGTAGTACACAACCCTAGGTCTAGATCAAATCAGCATGCCCGAAGCTTTATTCTGTAGTTTTAAGACAATACGAATAAACATATACCAGACTATATAAAAAAACTGAAATGCACAATTCATTGTGAAAATTTACAATTCATGCAATGTTTGCAAATCGTACAGTATCATGTTTTCACAATATCAGTTGCATGTTCAGATGGTTTTTTTTTTTAAAGAAACGATTCTTATTTGAGACAAATGCCATCCAAATGTTTGATTCATATTAAAGCCCCTTTAAAAAACGAAAGTATCGAAAATGATCCAGTTTATGCTTTGTTCATTTAGACCAGAGTCGGATTGAGAGGGTTTTCCAGGGGTGGCGGAAGAGCCACCGTAGACAACGTTAAAGAATTTATCGAAGGAGGTCTTTATTGCAAGACTAAAACCACACATTAGAATGAGATTCAAGTAAACTATTAAGACTAATTTTTATTGTGTTAAATATTTGATTGAACTTTGGATTTTTTATATATTTTTTTTATCATTGACAGATCTATCCTCATAACTCTGTTTATAATAAAAGAAAAATGTTCAAATAATCCTTAAATAAGTAACACATAAAGGACTGCCAAACAAAATGGTATATATACAAATAATCGAAAGTTTAATTTTGTCGGCTAGCGGTCTTTTTATTGTATATAAAGGTTCACAAAGAAAAGTAAATATTAAACATTTTAATAGTTTTCTATAATTCAAATAAAATATAGGTCAGCGTTTCAAAGAGCCCCATGTCACCTCGGTACATATTTAGTGAAAGGCCATACATTATAATTACCTGAGAATATTAACTTATGTATTTGTTGAGATAGACCTTCTATGCTAAAAGTTTTTGAGTTTAAACACATGTTGTCTTGTTTGGAATTCCTCATGAAAATGGTACTCATTGCAAAAATATTACTGTTTGGTATTTGAACTTTGAATCGACACATGTTTTTCTTACTTTAAAAAATTCACATCTTTCTATTATTCATTTCTGGACTTACAAATTCACATCTTAATTTTATTTATTCCAGGACATTAAAATTCTCATCTTTCTTTTATTCATTCCTGGACTTACAAATTCACATCTTTATTTTAGTTATTCCAGGACTTCAAAATTCTCATCTTTCTTTTATTCATTCCCGGACAAGTTGGCAGATGTCGGTCTTAACAATATTGCACAGACGTACATGTGATTTCTATGCAATTTTTAAACACCATTCAATTTCATTTTCAATAAAGAAGAATGATTTATTTAAAATATTGACATACATGTATGAAGAGTTCGATTTTTTTTGCAATTAATATAAAAAAGAAGATGTGGTATGATTGCCAATGAGACAACTCTAAACAGGAGATCACATGACATGTTTTGAGAACCATACAATGTATTGTAAAGTTCAGACTTCAAAATTATGTCTTGTGACAGTCTCAGGATAATTATAAAACTATTTACTAAACAATTATATTGCTTAATATGCATGTTGCTGTACTTGGCCTATTTGTACATTCGTATCAGTCTTGTATTGATGTCGAAGGTGTCACACATAGATGAGGGGCCTGATACGCGGGGCGGGGGGTTGAGGGGGTATCATCGCGATTCACGAGTTGATTTTTTTGGTCAATAAGGATTCACAGAAAATAAATTTTCCATTATCACGGATCACGAAAATAAGAAAATAAAAAAAATCTGTAAAAAAAAACCGGACAGGATAGCCAAAATGCGCCGATCACGAAGAACGAAAATAACCCATCAGGCCCCTCATTGATCTTACAATTAAAACAAAGATCAATTTCCAAGTCTATATATAAGCTTAATAGATATTCATATTCATTCCAGTCAGCACTTTTTAAATTATTGTATTGTACTTAGGTCTGCTGATTTCAGAAGTCGCAAATCTCAAACACAAGTGAAATTGTTTTCGTGTTACAAAATTGAGAATGGAAATGGGGAAAATATCAAAGAGACAATAACCCGATCAAAGAACAGATATCTATCTACATATATACAATAACGCATTCACTCAGTCATATTGTACGTGTATTGAGTATAAAGCAAGTACACATATGTGGTACTAATGTTTGGATGACTTTAAACATACTTTACATGCTGACTTTTTAAATTCAGTTTGAATTCATTCTTCCATGATGTCTTTGAGCTGAGATACAAAAAAATGTATTATACCATGTAGTAATCTAAGGCCACACTTAAAATATTTTGGTTTGCCCAAAACCCTACCCAAAAGTTGAGACAGTGGGTAGGTAGGTAGGCATTTTCTTTTTTTTCCATAAAAAATTTGAAGTATCAGACGTTTATTAGTCTTCATGCCTATTTGATTAAAAAAACTTCTTCAAATCAGGACAATAAAAGAATTTGAGTAGGCAGCTTTTTTCTGCGTAGGTGGCGTTTGGGCAAACAAACCTATCATTTATTATGGCCCAAGACTGTATCGTCTGTCTTACAAACCAAATTGCAAAAAGATATAAAAAGATGTGGTTTCAGTGCCAATGAGACAACTTTCCATCAAAGTCACAATTTATACAAGTAAATTATTATAATAGTATAGAAATAATTGTACATATATCAATACAATTACATAAATAACATCAAGAGCCACGAGCAGAGTGAAAAGTCAAAATACAAAAAATATGCAAGGCATTAGATTTTCATGTAATTATTTCCTTACTCTATAAACTAGACGGGCGACAGCATCTGTGCCGTGTGTCTTTAAGCTGTGTATCTCAGTGACGTGTTGAGATTGAGAAGAAGACACAATTGGTCCGAGACCACAATTGTCGTCCCTTGACGAATATAGTCCCTAGTGTTGACAGTGGGTTACTTGCCATTAAGTTTTATACCCCTTCCAAATTTGTTTCTCCATGTTTAATGCCTCAAATTGCAAGTAGGGGGGTGAAATTACACTGTAAAAAAATTTGGGTCCAGAATTTTAAAGGAAAGTAGTGATTTGGTCCAGCTGAAAACGGTTGAAAATTAGCACTTCGGAAGTTGTCAAAAGATTTCAAGACGCCCTAAACATAAAATTGTTCATATTTTGAGTTAGAGCCGATGAAGTTTTCTATAATTTTGATATAATTTGTCCCAAAAGTAGTACAACACACTGTAAAAGTTTTTTTGAGAAAGCGCAGGTGGGATTTTTTTAATTTTCATTTATGTTCTAAAAGAAATGCACTACGAAATAATTGTGTTCTCGGACCAATTGGGTATAATTGTATATCTACATGTGTTCTTCATTTGTCAAATCTATATTGCATATTGATAAATCTATGATACTTGTAATTATATATTAGAATGTCTATTTCCCCACGTTATCTAGTGTCTATAGATCTAAATTTTGTTGTGAATTTCACATTCTTGGCCTTTTTATAAACAAAGTTTTGGGTGGGTGTTTTGCATGACCTTTCTGTGTGCAAACGTAATGAATAGCCCTGTTATAAAATTTTCAAATGTTTAATTATTAAGGACTTAATATGAAAGTTGCTAAATTATTATTATTTAAAACTTTTGCGTGTCTACAATTCGCAGATTCAGCATTTGTTATTAATATACCACGTGGGATTTCTTTCATTGTTTTGTTTGTCTACTTCTAATTACCGCTCTTGTTTATCTCGATTTGTCAATCATCTAAACTCTAATTTTTCAATAATTAACAAAATATGTTTATAGCATGGCAAAATATCTAGTAAACTGGAAATCTGCAAATGCCATAAAGTTGACATGGCGTTAATCTCGTTAACGTTCTTGACCTAGTGACAAAAGTCATTCAACAAATAAGAGTGATGAAACAAATACATTAGGTATTAATTCAAAAATAAAACCTTTCCCCTATGCTTGTTTGACTTTATATACCAAATATTTTAAAGGAAAAAAAAATAATAGAAGTACATTATATTCTATTAAACTCCACTATAGGCAATTCTGATTAAAACAATTTATATTGTGAATTAGGATGTTTATTTCATTTTCAAATGTTTTATTTCAAGATAATTCATTAGTTTCTTCAGTTTGGATTTGTTTTGAAATACAGAATGAACTTCATGCTTCAATGGTCATGTAAATATATAAATTAAATAAATAAATTTTATACACCAATTTCAAAAATTACAAACATTAAAAAAAAATAGAAAGAAAGATTGATAACTGATTTTATATCCAATTCATTTGTCGTTGGTTCTTTTAAAGACAACAATGGCAATCGCCGAAAACGTTTTATTTAAAGTTCACTAAATCGAATTTCATACTTGAATTGAGTTCCACAAATTATTTAAACGACTATCTCTTTTATTTCTGTGAAAAAGATAAAACCACATTAAAATGACGAATTTTGCCGTGTAATAATCATGAAAGAGAATTTGTTTTGACATATGTGTATTCATTATATTACAAAACGTCCAGCTTTTAACCCCTCAAGTTAACCAGTTGTATATTTATAATCTTCTATACTTAGCTTTGTACCTCTCAAATGACAAAAAATGTCTGCTCTATAATTGCACGAAAAGACACAGTATTCTGTAAGCTTGAAGCTCAAGAAGTAATAAATAATTTGCAGAAAACTATGTGCGTCTACGAGCAAAATAATAAATATGTAAACCATTTGTATAATCTACAATAAGAAAACTGAACATTTATTTCAATCAAAGTATTTATTTAGGTTTGTTTTTTTGTTTGCTGTCGTTTTTCTCTTACCGTTAAATTCAGTTTTTAACGATTTCAGTGACTCATGAGCAGAAGGGTGAAATGAATTTGTGTATGAAAAGCTTTTTTTGTGTTGTATTTTGTTTAATATCATAATATTCTCGACTTGTTTTATATAATATTTTTGGCTTGTTTGATATAATATTCCTTCGTCAAGTAGAATCATTTTTTTTTATTGTAATTATTTTGTTTTTATTATGGATTTGATTGTAAATGGCATATCAAGAAAAATGGAGTACGAATCGTATATTTGACAACACTAACACAGCACACACGAAACCCTTTACAAAACCGCACACAAACAAAAACCATGACCTTTTAATGTAAAGCAAGCTGGCAGCTCTAAAATATATATTTGTTTTCTTTCTTTTATTTATTATGCGTGTCTAATGGAAAAATACCACGGACAAAGGCTACCATTTTGAATGAAAGAAAAATACAAAACAAACACACAAGTAACACTAAAAACAAGGTTTGAAACAACAAGACAAAAAACACACACAAAAGACAGAATTTATTTGAAGAAAACTCTTTATTGAACATCTAAAATAAAAGGAAAAGAAATAAAGGAAAGAGAATTAGGTTAGTGTTTTTTTTCAAAGAGAATATATATACTGAAAAAGTTCACAGCAAATTCAAATCCACGCTGCTTCTCACCTTCAAATATAGAGATTTATCCCTTGTAAAGATAGAGAAAACGAAAAAATACAACGAAATAATCCACTAAAAACAGACAATCCCGACTTCGTTGGGGTGCCATTTTGTTCTACGCATGAGGCATCCCGAATGACGTTGATTTTCGGTATCCATCGCAATGTCAATCAATTAATTAGCATATAAAGCATTATGCAAATGAGAATTAGCAGTTTATCCCATGCTGAAAATTGTTGCACAATTTGATATTTTATTCGTTTTAAACGAAGTTTAACATTGACCAACCTTTAGGTTTTGGTCGATTTTGTTACTCTGGAAATTTAAATTTCTTCTCTATATAAAAGAAAGGTAAATAGCAATAAAATAATTTTGATTGAATTTGACAGGTTAAAACCAATATTTTGATAGACCTTTAATGTCAAATTGGAGACATGCCAAAACGTGTTCATTTAAATGAAAAAAATACAGGTAACTGATAAAATTTTGTAACGGTACAATAAATTGTTTTGCTTTATTGTCTCTAGTTAAGATACCATAACTTGTATCAAATAACTGTGCATTTGAAAAAAGACCATAAAAATTTAACTGCCTAAATAAAACTTTAAACTTTAAAATGTATAATATAAAGCGTGAAAAAATCTGATAAATATTGGTAAATTGATATACATTTATTGTATATGCTTAGAGGAGGTATTGTGGGCGGAGTAAAACACGTGGCCTATTTAATATTCAAATGGGCGGAGCTTATGTTCTCATATATCCCATATCACAATAACGGTTTTTACCGATAACTAGTTTGTGTGCCAAATAATGAAAACGTGGAATAAGTCTACTGTAGAATAGATTTAAAAACACAGTAAAAAAATTAGTCGTGATTTCCACATAGGATAGATAAAAGTTATAACAGTAGACTTGTAACTTGGGATATTTTACATACTCAAAAGTGATACTAATTTATTGTGTTATTAATAACTTATTGTTTTAGTGCTTTAATTTATTTATTTATTCTCTCAAAATTGAAGAAATGGCATCTACAATTACACAGAAAGACACTACTCTAACAAAAATATTTGTTGGTGGTTTACCGTACCATACAACGGACAAATCTTTACGAGAATTTTTTGATAAATTTGGTGATATCGAAGAAGCGGTTGTGATAACAGACAGACAAACAGGAAAAAGCAGAGGCTATGGCTTTGTAAGTATACATTCATTAGAACTATTATATTATTCGCTTTTAACTTCCAGAATTTGATATAATATATGTTTATGACACTTTTTAACGTCTATAGTTAAATACACAGTAGTACAATCGTAAACGGTAGTTTATGTATACATGTAGCTCATTTTTTCAAGTATACATTTATAAGAACTATTCTATTATTCTTTTTTAACTTCCATAATTTGATATTACCCCAATTTCTGATGTCTATATTTAAATATAGTAACACAGTAGTACACTCTTAAACAGTAGCTTATACATGTACATGTAGCTCATCTTTCAAGTATGCATTTATAAGACCTATGCTATTCTCTTTTAACTTCCGAAGTTTGATATTACGCATGTTTTACCCCAATTTCTAATGTCTATCTTTAACTACACGGTAGTACAATCATAAACGGAAGCTTATACATGTAGCTCATCTTTCAAGACGTAAAATCTGACCCTTTAAACATATGTATACTCTGCTCTCCCTTTTAATCGTCTTCACATTTAATAATTTAAGACAAATAAATTTGATTTTTATAAGCCATCAACACGTTGTTACAGTCGATCGTAGTTAAAGATAAGATAAAGTACGTTGATTTACGAGGCAGTATGATTTAAAACTATTTTGTATTTTATACTCTTTTAAGTACGGTACATACAAATACCCGTATCAAGATTACTATAACTGAAGAGAGGGCCTTTTAACTTGCAAAGAGATTTATTTGGAGGCTAAGTTTTCATATGGTATTGAAGAATAAAGTTTTATTATACATTATTTAAGAAGAAATGTGAGATCTTACAAACATTTAGTGATAGAGCCATTTAAAAAAACATTCATGTGAATAATTAAAGTGCGTGTATACATACATTCAAAATATCGTGTATACGTACACAACCAACTAAAGATTTTCAGCTCTATTTAATATTTTATGCTTTGTTATACATATTAAAGATATCTTGATAACTTTCTTAACAAAATAAACATGACTCAGAAACAGGTCACAAAAGACCTTGGTTTGGAGATTTTTGGTCTCTTTATTGACATTGAGAAAGCCGACCCTTCAATGAACCCCAGAATATACTACAGCTGTATGACACACCCCTTAATGAACCTCTCACATTATGACACATTTAATAATAATTGCAGGTAACGATGTCGAATAAAGATGGTGCAGAACGTGCCTGCAAAGAACCAAATCCGATCATAGATGGAAGGAAAGCTAATGTCAATTTGGCGTATTTGGGTGCCAAACCAAGAGGTATTACAACTGGTCTCTCACTATCTGGTAAACTTCTTTCATTTTTAAGATGTATTTTGTTTCTGCAACATGTTTCTTTGTTATATCTAAAACAATTTCAAATCTTGGGTTCATAATGATAAAGCTTAAGTAAACATATGCACGGTCACAGATTTTGTGAGGGTCGATCATTTACTTTGACAACATTTCTGTTATTGTTAACTTTAGTAAATTGAGACCTTTTTTGTGTGGTCGAGAGCATTAAAATTATTTTCAACTTCTTAAAAAAAAAAAGTGGCGTGTGCCTTTTAAAGAGCAAACGTTTTATGCATACAGTTTCATTTGAGCATTGTGTTCCCAAGATATGAAATTAAGTAGGGGTAAATATTCCGGAAGTAAAAGTAGCAAAGATCTAGAGAAGTTGACCCTAGTCTAATGGTTTATAAACAAAAACCTTTAGTGTTTAGGAAATTGACGTTAACAGAAAGGAAAGTTGCAAACATGTCATCTTTGAAATGGAGGAAAGTATTTATCAACAATATTGAAACTTATACTAACAAACATTCAGTACACTTCAACGCCGACTAACACTTTTACTCTTTTCCTTCGCCTTAAGCTAGTTCCAAACATGATTTTCTAATTAAGAACAAACAAGGCTGATTAAATTTAACCCCTAATTACATGCAAAAATATCAGAAGACCGTGTCGGTATTACATTACTAATCAACCAAAAAATTGTGTTTATTAATTTTGGAGTGCAAATCAAAATTTGCCTGTACTGTGGAATGCGCAGAAGACTTAACGTTGTACATTTCACTTTTCAATCAGACGATAAATGTCGATTTATTCAAGATGTGGCGAGCTTTACGCCATTTTGTTGATATGGTAAAATCTTCATGTAGAGTTTAGATTCAAAACTAATAGCTAGCATCGCTATCAACATATGTTTTAGTAATTTATTTCATACAAAAGACACAAGCCTAATTATAGAGCAGGGGATCAATAGGGATCTTCCTTTTTATTGCTGTCTTAAAGAAAACAAAATGGGGGTCTTCCTTTTTATTACCGTCTTTAAAAGAAAGAAAAAAATTATCTTGACATACTGAAGTATTATCAATATATCTTTTATAATTGTTCAAAAGAAAGCCGAAGTATTGATGTTTTAGAAATCAAACTTATACAAGTTGTCTTAATCAATACGAGAAGTGCACTAGATTGTGTACAATATCGGAAGTAAGAAAAGGAGTTCCGATGGAAAGAGAAGTTTTCACTTTTGAATATTTACACCTGTCTATAATCAAATAATTAAAAATTCCTTCAGTTTGATAATGTGGTAGATAAGGCATGTAATTATCTAGTTTGAAGAAGGAGGAATCTGGTGCGAAACAAGGCGTACTGCCTACAAACCTAAAATTCCATTTAACAGTAGTAGGCACTTTCTGATTTTGTCACCTCGCATGGAATAGAAGTGTTCCGAAGAGAAAAGTTTATTTTAGTTCCAATTCTGTAGTTGACATGTCATATCGTCATGTTAGACCGTTGTTGATAATCATTTATGAAAAAAAACAGTAAGAAGACTGAGGCCTGTTTTAGAGGACGCTATACAATCAAACCATCTTGATTTTTGGTAGGAAAAACAATTCCTTGAGCTACGTTGTTCAAAATTTCCCGATGTCAAAGAATTGCACATTTTCGAAATTGGGATGCCGACAATTCTTTTCAAAGCAACTCGTATACTTTAAGAATTTTTAGATTTTTTCACACATGTGTACAAGTTCACACTGAGAGTTGAGACGAATTTAGAAAAAGATAACCACCTAGGACAAACCTCAATATACGGTTTACATGTATCCATTAGTGTTTCTTGGTCAAGAACACGAATAAACCTTGTTTTACATCATGTCTTATATACATATATTTATAAGCTCTAATTTCGTATCCTTTTCTAAAAAAAATACCACTTTCAATGGATAAATATCCTAAATCTGCGAATACTTTCTTAATTATATACAGAAGATATACTCTCGTAAAAGTCTTGCTTAGAATTTCAAGTAGCATAGAAATACACATTGAATATTTGTAGATAACATACTAATTCTAACACAGGGGCTGTTAAATTAAATGTTTATTGCAAATTTCAAGAGGTTTTTGAAGATTTGAGGTTTCCAATGGGAAAAAGTACAAGTCGTTGTTTGCAAAATCAAAGTTTAATAAATTAGTTTGAAAAGGCGTATGCTTCATCTATGGTTAGGTACGACATTTGTTCTGAAATGTCATATAGACAGAAAGACTCAAAAATCGAATGAGTAGCAACCAAAATTAAGCTGAAATTTTTATGGTCTAGAGTTTCACGTGTGAAAGCCCTGGTTAAACGTCATTGCATAGTGTAGGATCTGGCAGACAGATAGTCGAACGTTTTATCAGACCAGTCGAACGTAAAACAAACGACAAAGCTGGTATGATTGGCAACAGTGCAAAACCCCTAAAAGAAACCAACAACGTAATTCCGCACTAAAGACATCGTTTCATGATGTACTGTTGTCTTTGTTCCCCTATTCTTTTAGAACAAATCTGCCCGCAAATTCGACTTAAAGTATTAATGTTTTAATACACAAATGGTTCAACTTTGGGTCAGTTATGAATTACTTTCGGTAGAGTTTAATAAAGTAAAATGTTTCATATGGTTCCAACGTCATATTTAGTCGGGTTTGCTACTTTTTAATTATAATAATCCCTTTAATTCATTCTTAAATCCCTGACTATGTTTGTAAATTAATACGAATCAAACACAATAGCACTGGCTTTTAATATGGGATTTTAAAGGTAAGCTCTCAAATCCTAGTGCGATCTACAATTTAAAAAATTTGATTGTTTTCCACACAATAGAATAAAAGGCTTTAGATTTAACAAAAGGGTTTTGACATCAATAATTTAATCAGCTTTTAAAATTTAAAAATCATCGCTGCGTGGCATGGATCTTTTATAAGGACTGTTCGATCTGTTTGTTTGTGGTATTGCCAACAAGTCTTTGCATGCGGTATAGATTTTTTGTTCTGAGTAGAACTAATTGTTTATAACGCCATTACAATAAGAGACATTTTATAACATTATATGTCAATGAAAAATTAAAAATATACAAACATTTAAATAGAAAAAGTGTTTATTGACTTTATTAAATTTGTGCGGAACTGTTTCTCCTGACCCGGTTAATTAGTTATCAGTTGTAATTCAATTGAATCCGCGTCTGCACTGATGGTTTTAAAAAATGTATATTGAATTCATACTCCATGAAATGTCTTATAACCGTAACGAATTGAGTGATTATGTTTACATACACAGCGATGCCACTATTTATATCCACGTGAAAAAGTCCCCTTCCTGTAAATGTAAATCTTGTTTTTATTATTTTTAATATATTGTTTATGCTTGTCTTAAAATGGATTTCTAATTTCAAAATATGATATTCATTACCATCATACTTGTTTTGAAATGACACTTTCAATATCATGAATATGTTGTGAATCCATGTATTACAAAAAGGCAAATGCTTATATTTTAAACAAGAAAAATATCTATTTTTATTAACCTGGTACCCCGAACTAGTTTTTAATATACTTTCGCTATACACCTTTTGTTATTCTGGGTTTGTTTTTTTACAACAAAAAGGGGCATGTTTTGGTTGAATACTACGAAGCCAATGTACCCCCACGACTGGATTATTCGGGATAATTACAAACCAAGAACCCTGTATCAGTGAGAATTATTGGAAGATTCTGATGGGATATTTTTTTTACATTACTCATAACTTATAAGTCTACATATAAATATGTCTTTTTTCAGGTATTCCAATAGCTATTAAAACAGGGTTACCGACAGCAGTACCAATGACATATGCTGGGTAAGTACATACTTGCTAAGACAAAAAGGGGAAGATGGGGTTGTATCAGAGTCGTGTTATTGTTCGGTCTGACGACAGGTACTTGGCAGCAATCTTGACTGTCAAATATCAGTGCTAACTTGTTAAGGCCAAACAAATATGTCATTGTTTCCTGTTACATGGTAAGACAGAAGATTACGTAGTAAGGATAACATCAATAGACTATATATAGAGGAATAATCTGGATTTTTAACAGAGCTAAACCAATTTTGTCCACCAGATGTGTCAAGGTTAGACATGACCATTCTGGATAGGGAGGGAGACAGGAATCACACATATGATTTATTTAAGATAAAAACGATTATATGTGTACATGTATTTTTCAATTTTTATCCCCCCAAGAGTTTAGTATAAACATTATTTAACTGTTATTGACTACAAGTATTCACAAGAATAAGAATAAGATCACAATTTTTGCATAATAATTCCAGTCCGGAAATAGGTTCGTCATTTAGAAGAATAGGGTTTTGGAAATTGTGATAAATGTTACCGGAACATTAATACAGAATGGGTTCGTTAACTAGTATTCATATTTTCCAAGCTTATTCAATAAGAGTTTTCAAAATTTGAACGTGTTTGTCAAAACTCATTAGTAATCCATTAATTAATTAAACGAGCTACCAATTCAGCTTTGATACATATATCTGTTTAGGTATCCCATTCAAAATGAACAAAGTCTAGTTTGTGCATCTTAACATGTTATAGATTCGACCACCCATTTATACACAGATAAAATCACAAAACAAATTTCATGCTAAATCAATGAAAGCTGCTGTATGTTGAAATATATGCCATGATATTCGTGTTATCATCTGAAAAAAATATCCATCAAATATTCATTTTTATTATCAGCATATAGCACATAGAAGGCAACTTGATACAGAAATAAGTCCGGATTGGATCCGGAATTTAGATTATCAGGATAAAGCCAATATATAACGGTGAATCTGATTGGCAGT
This sequence comes from Mytilus edulis, assembly GCF_963676685.1. Taxonomy (NCBI): domain Eukaryota; kingdom Metazoa; phylum Mollusca; class Bivalvia; order Mytilida; family Mytilidae; genus Mytilus; species Mytilus edulis. The sequence continues at coordinate 59,005,710 of NC_092355.1, read as the reverse complement.
TTGAATGCTTGATGTGTAGTTTTTTGGTAATTTGTTTTCAAACTTCCGTTTCTGTTTTGCTTGATTTCGTGTGAAATCCTTCTGTATAATTCATGACATGGTCTTTTGGAGTGATGTGAATTTTCAAACGTGGTAAATTGACAGTTTGCAGTATTCCTATTTGAATTTTGAAAATCACAAAACACGTGTTGTATTTTTATTTTTAGTTTATATTTTATAATTTTTATTTCCCCTTTGTGTGTCATTGATAGTGATTGCGGTGGTGATTTTTTGCACTGTTATTCAAATGTCTACTTGACGACAACTTTTAGACTAATACATCACGTGACTTTCGTCACATGGGCATTATTATTTTGGGAAAAAATGACAACCTCTGACACTAACATTACTTTCAATAATAACGTACTGCACTTGCAGACTGGATCAAAACCAGAAATATGTCCTTCACTAATCAGAGAGGGGTATATACAGCATAAAAATAAAAATAATTTACGACCCCATCAAAACAGCTGGAAAAAAGATAACGACTTTGTTTTACAACAAGACATAAAAATGGATAGAAGCCACGTGCCGTGCATTATTGTTAAAATGTGCAGCTTTCACTCTCCAGGAAGAAGAACAAATATTTTTACAAGAAATGTTTCATGCTTGATTAAAAGCGACTATAAATTAAAAATTATTTCTTTTTTAACTGACGAAGAGGCTCTAATCGTTTTCATCAAAACACGTAAAAATCCCGCGCGTGCCAACAAGTTAAATGATTTTAAAGACAGAATAAAGGTTTTGAATGATATACATACACTTTGATAGTGAATTCTTTTGGTAACATTGAATTTTATTTTTGGGTTTTAATATCTGCGAAAGTAAAAATATTCCAAAATACTAACAAAATCAATGGTTTTATAGTCAACCGCTATTGACTCCAAACTCTTCAAAAACTAGAACCTTTGTTGGACTGAAATATATAGTCGGGGACGCATTCCTTAATCTATCACATTTTATTTTATTCATGGACAGGTCACAATCTTCTTAATTGTAGAATATATCATTCAATATCTTATCAATGAGTTCCACATTTAATAGATCTTCGCTTTTCAAATGCAATGCATTCATTTCAAACAAAACTTAAGCAAGCGATAAAGGTTGGTGAAATTCTTTAGTTGTCAGAAAATGTGATTTGTAGACCTCGTTTTAGGTAGACCCAGACGTTTTCGCGATAAATGCTATCATGTATTTAAATATTATCGATTTAAACTGTCGAACATACTGATTAACATCTATTGTCAGATGAAAGTTTGTCAAGTTTGTTTAAGTTAAGTATGTAAACAAAAACCACTGGTAGCCGAACATGCAACGAGTAAATGTAAACGCGCCATTTTGTTCAACTTCCTGTTATTTGCTCACAGTAAGCAATAAGTTTAGTGTTGTATTGCGTCATTAGCTGTGTCGAATTTTATTTTTGGCGCTAGAAATTGGTTTTGTTCATCTTGTTACAATCAGTTTAAATAAACCATTGAACGAGGTTAACTATCGTTAAGTATAAAACAATAATAAAACGTAAACTTTTCCCATCGACCCGTTTGACATGTTCAATATAGATTCGCGCTTTTCACCTCATTTAATTCGATGTTTCCGAGGTTATATGACTACGAGTATTTCATTGTTCTTTCCATAAGATGAAAATACTATCAGGTCCTTGGCTCAAATTTTCAACTTTATTTAGTCTGGATTTTAATTGAATTGACAGTATTTTTGGATTTAGTGTAATAACAACGGAAGTATAGACATTTTCTGCAACTGTTTTTTCTATTTATGTTGTAAATTGTCAAAAATTTGTTGAAAGCAAAAGGCAGGCATTATAATTACACTATTTCATCTTGTAATGAAGAATTTCAACACCCAGTTCTCAAATCTTCCACGCACAAGCTAATTAAAAAGTTAATTTTTCTCTCTTGGATAGACGTAAAGAAATCTACAAGATATATCTGTGTACATCAAAACTTCGATAATATGTGTGTATATATATATACGTATTTATTGGTAACTGTTGTCGTCTTGAACATGCATGAAATATTTGCCACAGGACGTTAAGCAACCAACAATCAATCAATGTATATATAAGAGTTAGTACCCTTTTTGATTAAAATAAATAAATTTAGATTTAAAAAAATATTTGATAATAGATATGATCTTCAGCTTACCACAATTAATTAGATATTTGACATTGCTTAACCTCGGTTTAGAGGATTTTAAGATGATGATATGTAATATTTACTTACTTTGGAACTAGTTATCAGAAATCATTGTTTCATTTAAAACAGGATTCTGAACAAATTAAAAGGGGTACATACATTTCATGAAATGATAAAACATTTCTCTGTTTGAACGTTAGAATGGCTATTTTTTTTTTATTCCTCGGAAATTGAAAAAAATGCTTAAATCTGATATTTGCATCAATCTATGCAGATTCGAAGTCGAAATTGAAACATTCATATTAATAATTCAAATCTTGAAGCTCTCCTGGTGTTCATTTCAAAACATTGATTTTATAACTATTATGACGTACTTTGGAGCTCATTTCAACACATAATAGAATGTAAACATAGCATCGTTAATCAAAGCATTCTTTCCGTTTATATATATTTTTTTTAAAGAAACTGTTTCGACTTAAGTTGAATTTATTTTCACGTGGGGAATTGTGAATGTTATACAGTCTTATTGTTATGGTGCTAAGCGATTCACATTTTTTTCTACATTTCCCTGTTTTGAGGAGTTTGGTATCTGTATAGGATATAGATTTTCTGAATTTTTCAAAACTTGATAATTCTTACATTTCTTTATTGTGATTGAAATACAAATCACGTTTTCGATCAGAGCGGGAACACATTATCTGTTTATATATATATGAAAGAAGCAACGGATAAAACACGTAAGTGGCGGATCCAGGCGGTTCCGGGGGTTGGAACCCCCCCCCCCCTTTTTATACAATCAATGCATTTGAATGGGGACATATAGTTGAACACGGCCCCTTTAATCCTGGGTTGGGAACCCCGTTTTAAAAATAGCTGGATCTGCCCCTGCATTAAACTAAAAGAAGAGAGGTGGCATTTTCAAAAATGATAAATCCAGGTTAATCTTGCCATGGTATTATTTATTTCATGAAAAACACCAAACTGGTATCTGTTTTTTTTTCCCATTTCGATGCACTTTTAAAATAAAACTGTTTCAGAAATATCCCCCAAAAGATCTAAACATGTCAAATGACTAATAAAATAAGTGTGAGAGAACTTGTCTAAAATCTTAGTTTTCCTGATTTAAATGTAAACAGATAAAACATTCTCAGACTAAAATCCCTCAACAAACATTAGATTTACAATGCATTCAATCATACTATTGAACTATTTATGTGTGTACCCATGCTTTTATTTCTATTTCAATACTATTTGTGAACTAAATAAATAATAAAAATAAAAGATTTTTGTATAAGAAGTTAAGCAGAGCAAGAAACATTTAAAAGGTTTTGTTTATTTTTCATCACGATATTTAAAAATTTATAAACACAATCAGCTGTTTTTGTTTAAGCACCTTTGTGGTATGGAAAATACTAATCATAGGAATAGGTGACCCGAACTCAACACCTACGTGTATCAAACAGTTGTTTGTTGGAAGGTAAATGAGGTGGTGTTGCGTAAGGATACATTGTCAATAATGTCTCTGTCTTTGACACACAATTGCAGGATTTTCTCGCTGCGTTGAAGACCCATTGTGGTCTTCGGCTGTTGTCTGCCCTTTGGTCGGGTTTTTGACATATTCCCCATTTATATTCTCAATTTTAACTACCCCCTTTTTTCCAAACACATATAAGTTACACTACTTCTATCTTTATAACTATTTTTCACCCAGAACATTTTTATTTTCATTTTCATTTGAATAAACCTCAACGGAAGAATATACGCCGTAACCGAATTTAATATTTCAACGGACTGAGAACTTGTTCCGTAAGGAGTGTGTGCATTGGGTTAAACTTCTACTTTAAACACGTGACGTTAAATTTTGAATTCTACAGCTAACTATTGCGAACACCTACGTCATTTTGATTCTTGTAGATTGTTGTCATATTGTCAATCATACCACATCTTCTTATTTTTATATACTTGTAAGTAGGTTAAATTAAGAACCTTTTTATTTGAAGCAAAAGCTAACCAATGTTTTGCCTGATGTTTGTCTGGGAATGCACGTTATCATGGTTATTGACGTAATAAACATTTTAGGCCTTTCAAGCAGCAATAATATCCAATTTTCAATTTCATCGCCGATGGTTATTTATCGCTGATTAAGAGAGAGACAGTTAAAGACAAAATTATCATTCACATGTGCAAGCGCCAATTGTTAACTTAAAACATTGTTTTTCATGGAAACAAATATAAAGCTATAGAAACTTAATGATCAGTTCAATGCCAAATTATTGTGGTTTCTGGGGATCTTGCAATAAACCGTTTAGACGCTGAAACCAGAAGATACACCACAACGAACCTTTGTAGTTTTATTTTTAACCAACATCCTTTAGTAATAATAAGTTTTAAAAGTTTTTGATGGAAGACATTTTTGTGGCATACTAGTCTACCAATGCCATATGCGATCAGATCTTCTCAATTAGACAGAATTTTGTTAGCATACCTTAACACAAATCATCATAACTTACTAGAAATTTAATTACCTGTCCAGCCGCGCGTGTTGCACCGGAAATGGATCTTTAACATCCGCGAAACAGTTGGATTTCAATGAAGTGAATACGAACAGAAGTCCCTTTTGCGTTTTCCTCTACGTAGAAACTGCATTACTTTCAATAAATGAATTAGACAAAGATGTTAAATTGAACCCACTATCTCACAATGATAATGCTGAACTTTGAAGTAAAAGAATTATTCAAATACCACTTGTAGAATTTGCCATTAATGCTAGTCTACTCGACCGACTGTTGATTCAATTAAGAAAAGAAAAATTACAGCTGTTTTGAAAAGAATCGGGTTTAATTAACTGTATTTCCAATGTAACGGCAGTATTTTAGATATAGAAACACAGAAATAAATGCAATTAGTTATAATTCATATAAAGGTGCAGGCAGATACAGTAATTTTTAAAAGGGGGTTCCAACCATGGACAAAGTGCCGGTTTCAACCACATGTACCATTCAAAAGCATTGAACTTAAAAAAAAAAGGTTCCAAAATCACTGACCTGCCGATGAATTCATATTTTTGCAGATTATTTTTTTTTTTTAGATAGTGAACATACGTCTTTCTCTATGGGATAAACTTGAACTAAATAACTAGCATCTATAAAATTTTGAATAGTTGTTAAATATGCGTTGTTTTCGGATTTGAACCTCCGGAAAATCGCATTCAAACCTACACGGGTTTAAATAATATATTGCATTTCCGTATTTTCGGATTTCAAGTGGTTTTAAAATGACACGTCTAGAATAAGGTCTATTTGTTGTCCTACAATGTTATATTGATTTATCGTTCATTTTTATGTTGTCTACTAAAAATTCAATTGATATTTTCAAATTGTCGTTTGCACTGAAACAAAGGGCACGAGGAAGTCCAATATATATATATATATCATGTTTGTTTATGGTATTTGGTTAGATTTCTATAGAGTTATGGAGGTTCTCTGGTGTTCTTTATGCTTCGAAATGTTAGTATATTCACTCCGTTCTTTTTTCTTTATCGCTTTTCTATACCATCTATATTTATAAAGTTTGTTGGAGTGGCTATATTTATATACATAGTTGTACAATATCCTTACATACAGCATGACATTTATAATTAAATCTATGGTTTTCAGAAATGAGACAATAGAAATTTTGATTATTTATAAACTGTTATAGGAATTCACCACTTCAGTTTCAATTTTAATGTCGCACGAAGAAACAGTTCTCCCATTTTGAAAATAATTCGTAAAAAATGTCATTGGGTCAATCGGTCTACATGGGAGGACGGTAAAGTCCCCGGATGTGATATTTGTTCTTTAAATAACCAGTATTTCGTATTGAACCTTATTGCGTGTTCTTAGTTCTCTAAGGGGTAAAATTCCAAACTACAGAATGATCATCAGGTGTTTAGTACACACTTATTGATATAAACATAGACAAAAATATTTTTTAAATAATCCAGGGTGAATGAGCACTTTTACAATTAGCCCAAATAATTATACTGTCTGATCGAAGAAAACCTCTCGTGTAAAGAGTAAAGTGTCATATTGTTAACCTTGTGTATTGATTTAAATAAAGAAATATTTTAATCAATGTCCTTACGTTATGAATTGGATTTAAAACAGGAATGCTTTTTGGACAACCTGCATTTCTTCAAAACCATTTTACTTTGAGGGGTGACACGCTTCTGAAATGTGGCATTTGGGGAGTAAAAAAAGGGGGAGGTGCTATATAAGTGGACTTTTTGGACAAACTGCATTTCTTCAAAACCAATTTATTTTGAGGGGTGAAACGCTTCTTGAATGTGACATATAGGGGGTAAAAGTGGGAATGTGGAATATAGGTGAGAACAATAAGAAGGGGTGTGAAATAGAGGGACACTAATTCGGGATGTATGATATACAGGGAAAATAATTAAAAATGTGGGATATTGGTGGGAAAATAAGTTGGGACGTGGTTTATAACGGTGTAAGATATAGATATATATATAAAAGGGATTTGGGATGTACGGGGTTAATTAAGTAAGATCTGGCCAAAGAAGGAGGGAATATAGAAAGTTGGGACACAATAACCAAAAAAGGTTTGTGTGTTGAACATCCCTGTGTCACTCCTATCTATTTTCGTTCTTCAAAATTATCTCAGAAAGGGGGTAAAAGTGATAGGTGTCTAAAAATGAACATCTATTGCGTGGTGCCACTATGTGTAGATTAAGTAAAATAAAAGTTGCACAAAATTAGATAGAGTATGACATTAAAGTTGCCGAATGGAAATATAAGATTTCCGAAGTCATTTTAGTTTCTGAATTACTTTGCAAAAGTTTTCTTCGCTGTGTTCAAGCACGAAGTCAATTTTGGAATTAAAGAAGAAAAAAAACACGCCAGGGATCGCGACAGTGATCCATTAACTTGATACAAGACGATATATTTAAAATTCAAGGCCAGTTTAACACCTCTGTCAATATAAGAGATCGTCAATATTGTTTAGTCTGAACATTACATTTTAACAATATTTATGTTAAACGGGTAATTAAAATTACAACAATTTAAAAAGCTTTAAATTATACCATTAGCTTTTTTTTACTATAAATTATACAATTAACGCCAATTTTTCACAGTTATTATCCCTTACTATTTATCATTTAAATTGATTTTAAGTTGAACAAGATGATTTATTGTTGTTTATTTATTTTTCAGTGTTCCACAGTATATCTATCCGTCAACTGCCTACGTCTCTGCAACGACACCAAATATGTTAGCGTCAAGTCTGTCGTCTGCTATTTCTCCAACTGCTGCCGGACAATACATTGACTATTCAGCGTATGCCGCTCAGTTCGCTGCCGCCAATGCATACGAAGCCGCTTACCAATACGGAACATCTGCTAATGCATTCGTAACGCCCTCTGGTGCCGCATATACCTATGCCATGCCTCAGCAAATAGCAGCTGGAACTCCAACGATTCACTTTCAACCCCAACAGATACAAGCAGACAGGATGCAATGATGACGTCACATAAGTAGATACTTTTAATAAAATCAAACTCCGCCCAGTCACCGGACGATTTATAAACTTTGTAAAATATTTTCGAAGAGAAAAAAATACATAATCTCGATCTCTATGCAAAAACGTCTGTTATAACGAAAGAATCAAAGATGTTAACTGTATGAAAATGTATATTGTTGACTTTGATGTACGCTCGATGGATATTTGATTGTTGCATTATGGGTAAAGGATGTATGAAAGTGAAGAATGGCATACAAGTCAATATTGTTAATATTTAATGTACAAAAATAGGTATATATTGTTTATAATATTATAAGCTTAGCATTTTATCGTCCAATTTAACAGTTCACATATTTAATGTTATTATTATTTATTTATTGTTGTTATAATGGTTACTCCGTCCAGCGTGCTCAGCCTTGCCTTATCATCTTGGTCACGTGAACACTGTAAAGGACAAATATGGGGAGGACCATACAAATCTCGCTAACGTCTCACGTGACTATAGTTTGTCATGACATTTTATGCTGGATCGGAGGACATTGTAGGCATAGTCTCATGGACATATTGTTATACAATGTTTTATTATGTATTAAAGGGACCACCTCAAAATTATTATCTTCATTTTTAAGAAACTCAAAGTGTGAAACACTAAAAAAAGTATAAGAAAATATTCTGTCCTGTGGAAAGGTGTTTCTTTCTTTCTTTGTGCATTCAGACAAAATATGTTGTTTTTCTTTATTTGACACAGGAGATTGCGGGATTGATGCCCTGAAAATTGTGGCGTTATCCAATGAAATTGAGCGTTACAAACAGTGTTGCATTCGAATATAATTTTGAGATGGTCCCTAGTAGTGCCCATTTGTAAATACTCCATTATTATATTAAATGTTGATAATGTTATTTGTTAGAAATTAAGGAAACGTAGACTATGTTAGACTTAGGAAATCAAAATAGTCAAACCGAAATTAATAGAATTTATAAGTGCTAATATTCAAAGTAGTTCTAGTAATGTTCGCCAATTTCCTGACAAACCTTACACTTAATAAAAACAAGGTTACTCCAATATTACTCTTTTAGATAAAGGTTTAGAACCTCATTAAACATTAATCATTTTATTTATTTAGTCAGAGGATCGCTATAGATTCACTTCATTTTAACTTAACGAAGTCCAAAGTATTATCTTTTGAAATAAAAGAAATCCATTTCATAAATTCGTTTCGTTTTTTTGTATTCCATCTTTTCGGTCGATACGGACGTCAGAATACATGTTCACATTACTTATCATTTATGCATGTGAAGTAGTACAATATCTGTGATGTTAGCTATGGGTGATATTGTACGTGAAAATATTAATTGTATGGGAACCAGTTTGTTACAGAATGTATTTATATGCGAATGAATTTGTATGGCTTGCCATTCATTGTAGACAAATAGGTCACGTGATTATGTGTCGTGAAGGTGTCGTCCAATCATTTCATAGTATACTAGAATCTCGTACATGCATGATATATCATATGTAAATGTTGAAAATCTATGCATTTCTTAATTTTGGAGAACAAATTTTAAACATATTTTGGCTTTAAAAGTTAAAACTGTTTACAAGAATGAAATATAACAAACCAAAAACAACGTTTGGAATTTGAAATAAAATTGAAATAAAATTTGAATTCTAGATATTCAATTATTTATTAAATTTTCTGGGAAATAGTTCAAAATCATTACCCCTTATGAGTTCCCCGTCCATTTCCATAGATTCAGTAGTGTGTAGTTCAATTCATCTTTTGTATTCGGAACGTCAAACTTAAATTATGTTACTTTTCTGAACATTTTGGTTAATTTTCGATGCATTCCAAAGCGTCTAAATTTCGTTTTGTTCAAATACTCAGGTTTTTTTGCCAGTTTCAAAAATCAAAATAACATGAAAGAATATGGGTATAGAACAACACTTCATATTTTGCATTAAAATCTTGATCAAATTCTTATACTATAATTTATTATTTTTTAGTTGTTTTGTTAACTTTTTACAACAAAGGGTTTCATATTTTTTCTTACAGTTAAAGCACAAGAATCACATTGAATAGTATTTTGTACGAAACGTTCAATTTGTAAACTTAGCCTAACTCTGCATTATTGAATATCATATCAGTATAGTGGTTCTATTATTAGGACGGTGTACAGCCGCATTCAAGCATAATCATTATGTTAAAATACAAACAATTTATTATGTTTAAATAAATTTACCTATGTTAAAAATCATAAAGAAAAAATAAAAATTTTAAATAGATTTTATTGTTTGTTTATATATTTATTATGGTGTATCCTGTTAACCTAAATATGGGAAGTTGTATGAAAGACAGCTCTAAGTAACCAGTGAGATGAGCTTAACACAATCAAAAAGATATAACTAAAGACATAATAGATATGGCGCCATTTCCACAACATGAAATCAAAATAAGCACCAATCGAAACTAAAAACTAACAAACAACCCTATTATTGCTGCTCAAAGTCATTCAAAATGGAGGAAACGACAACAAGTTCTATGTAGGGGAGGGGGCAAAATATGCACCGAACGAAACCTAAAACACAGTAGCAAAGTCATCCAAAATGGAGGATATGTGGAATACTCAGACCTCACTACAAGATCAAAACGGCCCCTTCCACCAATATGATTGAAATTCTCTTTGAGATGTCGACCACGTAAGGTCAACGTTGTCATTTGGAGTTGAAAGCATACTACATGTATTTGGTTATGATATGCAAGGCTCAATAGATTATTCAAGCGTACACGTTGGTTATAGGTGGATATACGGAAAACTTGGGTATACGTCATTGAGAGCAAACCGAAGGCATGTACAAGACAGGTATGTCAGCCGATATATTACGGTCTTCAACAAAAGCCATGTGTCAACAAACGATATGGTCTTCAACAAAAGCCATGTGTCAACATACGATACGGTCTTCAACAAAAGCCATGTGTCAACATACGATACGGTCTTCATGAACAAAAGCCATGTGTCAACATACGATACGGTCTTCAACAAAAGTCATGTGTCAACATACGATACGGTTTTCAACAAAAGCCATGTGACATCATACGATACGGTCTTCGACAAAAGAAATAACATGTTTCTACACAATGTTGCAAGTTCTATATACTGAGGTAGATCCCGAAATTCAAGAAAGAATGACTCAATTAATCAGAATGAGACCTGTATCTTATGAACCATGTCTTAGAAGTGTTTTATCTCTACCATTGTACAATAAATCTGTCTTAATTCGCCTTTTTCGAATCTAAAGGACTATGGGTAGTCTCATTCTTTCTTCGTACACCAAAATGAAAATAACGTTACGTCATTGGTTGAATTTCTATTTTTTATCACGTTTTAAACCAATCACAACGTTTTAGTGTATTCTTTTGGTAATATTACCCAGAATGCATTAGAATCTGAAACGGCGAATTGGATGACTCTAGGTACATCTCAGATTGATACGAATACAAACAGTTTTGTTGGTCTATTTACCTTTCATTGGACAGTTATTTGGACAAGAGCATATCTTTAAATGGACGTAGAACTCTTGCTTTAAACAAAACTTCTACGAACGCCACATAGACATGCATGGGAAAGCGGGGTCTCACCATATAAATTTATGTACAGACTTAGGCTGCGGTTTGAAAACCACTACCATTTATGTATCGTTTATTGCGGAAATCTCTACCTATTCATATATGTTATAAACATATCACATTTATATATTTCCAAGCTATCATATCTTATTTGGACGTTAACCACATTAGATCATTGATATTATTAGATAAATAGATCAGAACTCAGTTTTTATAGGCTTCTTACTAGTTAATGAACATGTACTAGTTTGACCCATTGGCAGATAAATGTCTACCTATAGGTATATTACCTCAGCGAAAGACCACCCCTTTGATATATTTGACATTCCAAAAACAGTTACCTATATCACCGGCACGTCTGTTTATATGAACATTTATATCCCCAAAAAAGTTCGGTTTTCAACAATGAGCAAAGCCCATACCGCATTAGTCAGTCAAGAAAAGTGTAGGTTACAATATTTCTCGCACTTATCATTGGCTTGGCCTGAAATTAAAAAAAAAAGTATATCGACAGTAACAAAACAATTTTGACCTACATTTATAGTGACCACAAATATTTCAAGAAACTTTTAAATTGCTAACAAGATATTATTTAAAATTTATAAAACACATAACTCATCTTTGTTTGTCGTATATATGATCTACTACCAATAGCACTTGTAAGATATTTACAGTGGAAACTGCCCTGAAAAATCATTGTTATAGACTGTAGTTTAAAGCATTTTATATTAAAGGACAAAGATATATATATAATATATATATATATATATATATATATATAATATGTGTTAAGTATGAACAAGCATCACATAAAAGTTAAAACATAAACTTTTAACCACTTAGATTTCATTTTAACAAACTATTCGCAAGCTTGTCGTATACGCAATGACCTTTCATTTCACTGGACACAGTTGCCTTGGTTGACCCCTGTCTACAGGTCGACAATGACGCAGTGACCAACTTGAGAAGTGATGTATATTACAAACTGCACTCAATTGATTTATACCAAGTTTACATGTTAAACATGCAGGGAGTTAACAGATCTGACAATGAATTTGAAGTTACATGTATATGACAATATTTACTAAAATGGTATATACAAATTTTAATACTTTTTCCTAAATTATGTCACTTTATAATGTCTGATCTTTTAATCATTAAATTTAAAGTGTCACCAGGTTAAGAATTTGAACGGCTTCTTATATCAATATTTGCCGTCTTTAGTGGAAATTAAAGATTTGTTGTGCTATGTTTGGTGTTTTGTTTAGACTATTAAAAGTCTGACCAAAACAAAGACACCCGCACTTATTCTTAAAAGTACATCTCAATTTACTTATTTATAATGTTTTAATTGATTAAAAAAAATTGGACACCTCAAAGAAAAGTTTCAGATTTCCATCAGCAAACTGAATGCTTGAATGACGTGGATTTTGAAATTATAGAGTATTTAAAGAAAAATGTATAAGGATGAAAATAAAGTACATTTAACAAAGCGACTAGCAATGCAAATGCCTTTCATACATGAATTTGTACATTATTTGTGTTCAAGCAGTCGTCAACATAATATATTTATACATTTAAACAAGTTTAACCCCATCGCATTCAGGACTTGTGCATATGGCAATATCCCCGTTCATTGCTTTATAAGTACATGTAATATCTTTACATTATTGCTTTTTTGGAGAATTTGGGTTTGTGGTATATTTGATGATATAAGAAAAAAATATCCACCACTGTTATAGAATTATGAGAGAACTTCGCGATTTGAAGATTGGCTTTTATGTAGTTGGGTTGTTGTTTCATGGACGTTTAAATGCTTATATGTATATGAGGTGAAATATCTAAATTTTTCTACATCAAATAAGATTCATGATGATCATGTTGGCTAGTCTTAAGAATGAAGATAATTCTTTGGAATAGTGACTTGTATGAGATATTTGCCACTGAATTTTTAGAAAATAATGCGTTTGCCTTCCTTGCATTTTCAGCATTTATTATATTGTCAAATCATTTAAGCAATTTAAAGATGATCCCAAACAAAATTATTAATATATGTTTACAACCCCAGACAGGAATATCAGAATATCATGAAAAATAATTCCACCGAAAAATTGTATAGCTTTGATACGCGGTTCTCTTTTCTTTGTATGGTATATTGGAATCGAACGTGTCACGTGCCTGGTTCGAATTAACGACATTTGTTGATATTTAAGTTGACAAGGAGGTTACAATTGCATGTTAGTAGTCCAAATCGATATACTTGACCATTCTATAGTATACGTGGGATAGATCTGATTATTTTACACATTCCGATGTTGACTTCTGTGGGGTTTTTTTTGGTTTTTTTTGGTGGTAATATGCTGTTATCTTATGCATAGTATACATAACGTACGAAACAAACGAACATTACCGAAATTGAAACCTAATGAAAACTCAAGATCCCACTTGAATTTTGACCAGCTATTAGCAAGATAATTTTTATCTTTGGGGAACTAAAGTGGCTGGGTGCTGTTCTACATAATAACTTTATATGAAATGTCCGACAATGTAAATTTCTATAGTTTTATATCTCGTTAATTGTTTACCGGTTTACAGGTTTCAATCCTCTAGGGGAATAACATCCTCACGAACCCCTATTGACGGAATAAGTGTAGGCATACATGAAGAGGGATTCAATAGAAAATCAAAGCAACATGATCTTCAGACCAATACATGGTTGGGCATAAATCTCTAGCGAGAATATAGCCAATGTGTTCAAGACTTTAGCAGAGACTGAAAAAGAACATTTATAAGATGTGAACAGAGACAATACATGAAGTGGTTTCATACTTTGGCCGAACACGCCATTAACATACATGTAGAATCCACTCAAACATCGTATGGATTCTCAAGAGCTATCATCATAACGGTGGTACTGTACCTTTACCTTTACATGCACTGATTAATCTTGGGTGGAGTAACACAAAATAAAATATGATCAAATATTAACTTATTTGCACTATCATTTTAATTAAAGTCGAGTTATATTTTCTCAATAAAACATCAAATATCTTATGCATATGCTAGTAGTTATATTTGAGCAATACATGAAATTAAACAAGAATAAAAACATGCAAAAGTAATCGGTATATTATTTTAAGTTTTTCGTTGTGCTTATCATCATTTTTAGGAACTCTTTCTAATGCCCGGAGCCAAAGCTGGAATTGTAGATACGGAAGATTATAACTAATGTTTCAGTAAAACCATTAAATAAGTAGCAGATCTTTTCAGATCTTCAGCTCTTAAGGGCAATTTAACACTTCTTTTCGCAAATAGATGGTTGAAATAGAGATAAAAGACCAGTGTTTGTTGACTTTAGACACACACAAACGGGTTAAATGTTTGTCGACTATGATTTTGTCCCGCAAACCTTCTTACAAACTGTATGGTATTAAGAAAACAAACTTAATACTCCACAATGGCCACTATCTGATACAGTATATACATCAGACTATCGTATAATAAAAGTAATCTTTCATATTTATTTTGGTCGGTGAAAGTTTTGTTGAGAGCTCAATTCATTCAAGTAGCTACACACAACTATTTAAAATTTATAACGGTCATTTTGATATGACAAGGAAGATAGACCATTTACGTGTGACATTTTATTAGTCTTATTGACTGTTCAAGTCAATAAACTTTTTAACGTGTGTTCACCTGAACTTTAGGTATTCTTTTTTGATCGAGAAAGGTATAAATATACTGATGCTAACACGGTACTGTTTTGTGTGGTTTTTTTTAAATTTAAGTCATGTTTGGTTACTTTGGCAAATACGTATACTCACATTCCTTTTCTTATACCAGTATACACACAATCATTTTCGTATACCCACAATCCTTTTCGTATACCCCAATAATTTTCCTAAACCCACAATGCTTTTCTTATAAACCCACAATGCTTTTCTTATACTTACAATTATGTTCTCATACAAATTATGCTTTTTCTATACCCACAATGCTTTTCTTATGTATACTCACAAGACCTTTTTAAACCCAAAACCATGCATTCTTTCGCTAATAAGGAAATTAAATTACATGCATGCAGATAATGCAGATGATATGTCTATAGTCTATAAAGGGTTGGGTCGATTTCATGTGTCTCCGGAAGGGTAAACAGCAGACGATATGTCTACAGTCTATTAAGGCTTGGGTCGATCTCATGTGTCTCCGGAAGGGTAAACAGCAGACGATATGTCTACAGTCTATGAAGGATTGGGTCGATCTCATGTGTCTTCGGAAGGGTAAACAGCAGACGATATGTCTACAGTCTATGAAGGCTTGGGTCGATCTCATGTGTCTTCGGAAGGGTAAGCAGCAGACGATATGTCTACAGACTATGAAGGCTTGGGTCGATCTCATCTGTCTCCGGAAGGGTAAACAGCAGACGATATGTCTATAGTCTATAAAGGCTTGGGTCGATCTCATGTGTATCTGGAAGGGTAAACAGCAGACGATATGTCTACAGTCTATAAAGGCTTGGGTCGATCTCATGTGTCTCCGGAAGGGTAAACAGCAGACGATATGTCTACAGTCTATGAAGGCTTGGGTCGATCTCATGTGTCTTGAACAAATAAAGTCTTCTGTTACCACACTTCCACGTTGAGCAAGCGCTAATATGATTATTTCTGTTTCTTACCAGTTCATTTTGGGGTCCTCTTCGCGGTCCGCGTTTCAACTATGTCGATGTCTTTGAGAAATTTAAATAGAGACAATGATTTCGATTTAATTACTAAAGTTACAAGTGTTGAGAGTAATTTCTGGATAAAAACAATATATGTACATTGTCGGAAAATATAAAATTTATTGGTACTCACTACGATCGCTTTTCGTCCTGTTTCTAAAGCTAATACAATGTGACAAATAAATTTTATATTTTCCGAAAATGTATACACATATATTGTATATTTACTGAACATGATTTAGATTTTATTGTTCGGTAGACGTGTACATTGATACCAAAGTGATTGATTGATTGATTGTTTGCTTGATTGCTTGATTGCTTGCTTGATTGATTGATTGATTGATTGATTGATTGATTGATTGATTGATTGATTGATTGATTGATTGATTGATTGATTGATTGATTGATTGATGTTTCTGAACGTCCAGTGGGTATACCGAAATTGACGCTTGTGGCATGCGAACTTACAACTATTTATAAGTTTATACTACGATTTTAATACATTAACCGTAGAAAATGAAGACGTCTTGGAAATTAAAACCAGTGGAACTTAAGAAGATATACACCGTATAGACAATGTAAAAGTTACTTCAAATAATTTATAAAAAAAACTTATTAAATAAAAACCAGTCGTCAATTAAAATCTAATTAAATAACTTAGTCATCATTCGTCAACTGAGTCTATTAAAATAAAGTTAAAAGACGTTTTAAAATACACATGCTTTCTTTAAGTAGGTTAAGCCGAAATGCATCACTACCTATAAATTTAACGGTATTTAAGATGAAATTGCCGTTATACAATTACATAACAAAGCACTTGATTAACTGAACACAGTTTATTATCATGTGCCCCACGGAGAGATTTTATTAAAACGTAATATATACATATCTATCAATTATTTAAATCTTAATTAGCAACTGTATTCATGTATAGGATCTGGTATCCGTTAACAATGCTTACTGGGAGCCAGTTTAAGATGCAGAAATGTAAATTATTTGTTATTGATTACGTTAGTACGTCATTTTCATGAATTTAAATGTATATATGTAACAACAAACCCCAGGATATTCCTTATCTTTATAAATCCAGAATCTATCTTTAATGTCTAGCGACGATATTGCCTCTTTGCCCTAAGGCGTGTAAATCAAAAACCAAACAATCAACCATTCCACCCACGATTCCAAGATTTTCTCTTGGGCTTTACACTATATTTGTCAAAGGGAATACATTATTTTTAAAATTGTATTATGTTTGAGCACTTTAGGTTTTTGTGTTTGGCTTTCCATAATATTGGTATTGAGCGTGTCACTAAAAAGAATTTCTTTCATAATATAAGTTCCAATGGATAAATATTCTGGAATAATTTAATTTTGGATGTAACGCGTCTTCTGTATGGCTGACGTCGTTTTGTTTATCATATCATAGACACAATTTTGTCATGTGACCATGACGTCATCAACGTTGCCATTATTCAGTGTGCACCACATTTTTTATGTTATTCTTCATAGACAGACAACATATTACAGTCATTCCTTAAATATTATTTCCATCAGAAACAGAAGTTATGCCATTGTTCATAACAAAGATTCTGATGGAACCTCTGTTAGGTGGAACACATATACTTTGACAAGTGTACCCGTTGGAGCTTATCGATAATGATGGATGACTGTTAAACGTCCAGTGGCAACAATTACTAAAATCAGAATGAAAACGAGGAATGTGTCAAAGAGATACATGTAACAACCCGGACAAAGGGCAGAAAACAGTCAACGACCACCAATACATATAGATACCGCATACCGTTCTAGATTGTTAATCAGGTGGACGTATTTCAACGGTATTTTCAAAAATGGTGTACGTCGCTAATTTTCCTACTCTGCGTCGTATCAGAAAATCTTTTGTGTAGAATTCCATACTGGCATATTCTCGTGTTCTTGGTGAGATTTGATTGTAATATTATTAAACTGTGAAGAAAATATTTATCAATATCAACGTTCAAGTACCCGGTTTATCATTCGTGACAAATCAAAATAAATTTTCATTAAAAATTGGTTAAAGGTTCATTTGGGGTACGTCATGTTTTTTCTGTTCTTCTTTTGAACTGGGCTTTATATATGTATTGTCAAGGGTGCCATCAATGCAGAAAACTACCAAAGACCAAACGGTAATCTGCGTAAACATTCACAAGAATGTACCGTTAACCTACATTTTAAATTCCCGAATACTTTGTTGTGTTAGGTGAAATAACATTAAAAGATTCATGTTCAATATTTCATATTAATTTCATTTAATGATATATATTTCACTTGGTGATTGGCACTAACAATATTTTGATATTAATTAGTTTATTCTACCATGAGAATAGTCAAGGTCTCGAGTGCGTTTGTCAGTCTGTAACCAGTTACGTGTTCATATTTAACAACACAAACGTATTGTGAAATCTAAATATTTTTGCTACGTCATTATTTTTTTTATATTTTAGAGCAAATATTTTGAGAGATGTGCACTCGTATTGCCAATGGCATACACCAACATAACTTACAGTTTAAAAATTACTCCTGCTGTTTTTTTGCGTTAAGATTGACGATCGAATGCCCTTTAAACGATTAATCTAAGCAATTAAACAATTTAAATACCAGATAACACTTTATTGAAACAAATGTGACATAATCAATTTTAACTAACCAAAGAAATGACTGCATTGAGATTTTCAAAGGTCCAAACTCACACCACCGCACGTGTATGTCCAAATTCACACCGCCCCACGTGCATGTCCAAACTCACACCGCCACACGTGTATGGCCAAACTCACACAAACACACGTGCATGTACAAACTCAAACCGCTACATGTGCATGTCCAAACTCAGTCTGCCACACGTGCATGTCCAAACTCACACTGCCACACGTGGATGTCCAAACTCACACACATACACGTGTTTGTACAAACTCAAACCGCCATATGTGCATGTCCAAACTCAGACTGCCACACTTGCATGTCCAAACTCATACAACCACACGTACATGTCCAAACTCACACTGCCACATGTACATGTCCAAACTCACACTGCCACACGTACATGTCAAAACTCATACAACCACACGTGGATGTCCAAACTCGCACAAACACACGTACTTGTACAAACTCAAACCGCCACATTTGTATGTCCAAACTCACACTGCAACACGTACTTGTCCAAACTAATAAAACCACACGTGGATGTCCAAACTCGCACAAACACACGTGCTTGTACAAACTCAAACCGCCACATGTGTATGTCCAAACTCACACTGCCACACGTGGATGTCCAAGCTCACACTGTCACACGTGGATGTCCAAGCTCACACTGCCAAACGTGGATGTCCAAGCTCACACTGCCACACGGGGATGTCCAAGCTCACACTGCCACACGTACATGTCCAAACTCAAACCGCCACATGTGCATGTCCAAACTAACAATATCACATGCACGTGGATGTCCGAGCTCACACTGCCAGACGTACATGTCCAAACTCATACAACCACACGTGGATGTCCAAAATTACACTGCCACACATGAATGTCCAAGCTCACACTGCCACACGTACATGTCCAAACTCATATACAACCACACGTGGATGTCCAAACTCGCAATGCACCACACGTTCATACGCTAAAATCATGTAAAGGGCTGCATAGCCATATGATTTGTTATTATACTGTAAGCAACTGGTGTTGTCGGTCGATCGTTGACAATCAGCAGCAAATTAACGCTACTACAATGATCCACTTACTGTTATCACTCCACCACCACCAGCCCCTGCCCCCTACCCATCCGGTTAAATAGATCTGTTCATATTACACAAGTTTAATGTTACTTGAGATAGCGAATTATTTTTCAATTTATTGTAAAGAAATGCAATATAATGATGGGATGAATTGATTGATTGATTTTGCTTTACGCCACTCTCAGTATTGCTGGTTTTTAATGGCGGCCGGAGTATCAAAAGAAAATTATCAACCTTCGTCACTATGTTAAAAACAGTGTTCTCGAGCCAGGCCCACTCTCAGCATTGCTGGTTTTTAATGGCGGCCGGAGTATCAAAAGAAAATCATCAACCTTCGTCACTATGTTAAAAACAGTGTTCTCGAGCCACTCTCAGCATTGCTGGTTTTTAATGGCGGCCGGAGTATCAAAAGAAAATCAACAACCTTCGTCACTATGTTAAAAACAGTGTTCCCGAGCCACTCTCAGTATTGCTGGTTTTTAATGGCGGCCGGAGTATCAAAAGAAAATCATCAACCTTCGTCACTATGTTAAAAACAGTGTTCTCGAGCTAAGATCTTCAGAATGTACCGTCTACTAAAACATGACTACTATAAATAACAATTAACATCCATGCGGTGGGTGGGATGTTTGTCATATTTATATGGGTATTATGCCACCTTATTAAAAAGACGTTTTCAGACGCGGAAGTGCAACGTTAGTTCAACCATATCAGCATTTATAAAAGTGAATATTAAGTTTTACCTCTCATCTAAGTAGGCTCATACTTTAAGTTATCAGAAATTTACAGCATTTTTAACTCATACAAAGATCTTTAAGGATCTTTAAGGACAATCTAGCTATTATTTACTGCTTGTTGCCAAGATCGAATTAAAAGTATTTCACATTTGAAAAGGAAAAGGAATTTTTAAGCTGTCATATTGTTTTCCCGCTTTTTAAAATCCCACTTGAAAATGTTGAAAAATACATGAACATGTTGCGCAAGTCTGACAACCTTACATTTGCATATGTGCTCTTGTTTGAAGATAATGAGGATTTAATTTTCGATGCAACGGTAACTCCCCCTAGGATTTAATTTTCGATGCAACGGTAACTCCCGTTGAAATTAGCATTTTTCTTTTTTTAATGAATGTAACAAACTTCAGTTAATTATTTATATGATTTATTTTACACCTAGGACTATATTTTATGTTATCTCTTATTTTCACTAACACCGGTAATCTAGTCAAGCAGACCTTGTTTATCACGTGATTACGCACCTATTGAAATTTAACAGGTGAGTCTCAAATCAGTCGGCACATGATCATTGAGAGTAGCACACGTTTGTGCAGTTGGGTTTGTGGTTTAGATAGCAATTTGGACATTATAATTGTCAGGACAGGACATGGATGTCCAAAGGCTAATTGAAACAACACTCAGGTAAGTTATTTTACTTATATTTTATGGTACATTGAGGTCAATTTGCTGTCGAGATGATATTTCTTGCTCGCGGTCCAAATGTACGGATAATTGCCATATTATTCATATTTATAGATAACGTAAGTAATTTTTGGGTTCAATTATTATTTTGCAGGGGTTTTTAGGCCCGGTTTTAGTGTGCGTTGGCACGTTGCTAATTGTCGACTGGTCGGAGATAATGGTGTCGATGAATTAATGGTGTCGGGGTTAAAAATGGTAACAACTCGGTGATATATTGGTTGGAGTTACAACGCATGGAGGCGGTGATAAATTTATAGTCCGTTTCTATTTATTTGGAGCAAAAAGTCCGTAAAATTATATACATTTTTAGTTGAGAAATCGAGAAGTCCGTGCAGTATTTATGCAGTTTAAAGCAGTTATAGTTTGTTATTCAGCATTATATTTATTCATACAAATTTAGTGTTCTCTTCAATCAATTTAGAAGCAACCAGATATATGTGAAAATTAGTTAATTCGTCCGTTTAATTATAAAGAGAAATTTAAAGGGGAACAACCCAGTTCATCATTTACATCTACAGTACGTACAACGAGGAACGTATCCGGGCAGTGTGCGGAAAGTATGCAGGCCGAAATTTGTTTGATTTATGTTTATTTCATGACATTTTGTTTTGTTCCGTGTGTGTTTATTTATAGTTACATTTGTGTTCTCATTTCATATTACATTTTTTGTTGAATTTACTTTATTTTGTTTTGTTAATTAAATTTATATTTTAATTTGGTTTTGTATGACATTGGCCACCTGACAATTCCCAAAGAACTTACTTCGTTACAATGAAACAGTTACTATCTTACATAATATGTCAAAGTTTTTAACTTCACCAAAATCACACAGCTCAAGATAATATCATTCTGCAATCATCGAAGGATTCCGCTACTTTTACTTGTTTGATCGCCCGAGGTTTTGCCGAGTGAAGCTGATATAAAATAAAGAATTACGAATGCATTTTTTATTTGTAAACACCTATATTATATGGTCAGTGCAAATTAGCAAATGTAATAAAATCAACCGGTTATTGTTTTTAGTTCATGTCTTAAATGTTATCAGCAAACACATTCTGACTGTAAAATTTCTATGGAAATGTTATATATACATTTTGTGACATAACTGATACCATTTGATTGGACATTGCACGGCAATCTCTGTGCCCGAGTAAATTGTATATATCTAAAAATTGTCATTTCTACACTCTTTTTTTAATTCCTCATAGAATCTTACATAGTTTTGAATTGTGTTAATTATATTATTTATTCTGCTCTTCATGAGCGTCATGATTGACAAATAAAACAATTCTTATTCTTATTCTACATAGTTTTTAATAGTGTTGTTTATATTAATTAATCTGCTCTTCATGGGCGTCATGATTGACAAATAAAACAATTCTTATTCTTATTCTACATAATTTTCAATAGTGTTGTTTATATTAATTATTCGGCTCTTCATGGGCGTCATGATTGACAAATAAAACTATTCTTATTCTTATTCTTATACTACATAATTTTTAATAGAGTTGTTTATATACTCGGTTTTATCTAAAATACAATTACCCGAAAGTCAAGGGTTTTGGATAGTCGTCATTTATAACGCTTACTGAAATTTGCAATTTATAACGCAAGTAGCAAAGACGAGTGTAGTAATCATCAAGAAAAATTCCTCACAAAAAAACAATAAGCAGGACACTCAAAAAGACGGAGGACAGCTGTACTTCTGTGATCGAAATAAGAATATGTATACACATGTCATTAGAATCTTTTCTGAAACAAAAGAAAATGGAGATGTCATTATCGTCGTCAAAGCTACAGTTAATACGTGAAGTTGAACAAAATAAATAAATAAATCGTACGCGCATGTACACTTTCTTGTACATGTCATTACCCGAATTCCTCGAAGAACATCAGCCTGTGATAACAAATACTTTAATTTCGGAGGCGGAAGAAGGTTAAATATTGTTGTTGAGTGATTTGTTTTGCGCAAGCGCATACCTAAGTTTTTTTTCCAGAAATAGCCGGCGTTATAATATTTGGAATTTCCCTAAAAAATTCAATGATGTAATAGTACAATATTGTGACAAAATTAAGCCATTCAATGGTTCGTAGAAACTTATATAGTTTCAGAGCAGGCACTCTTCTGATATATATGTATACATACTACGCGTGTGTTTACTATTTTTATAATAGTATAGTTTTTTTCTACTTTAGTCATAAAACAGTGATGAGTACATTTATGATATTTCCAAACTAATCAAGAATAGAAAAAAATCCATATTATGCAGGTGTCTGTACAGCAGAGATTGTTTTCCTTTCGTGCTTTGTTTGAGCATATACAGGTGTGGTTTTCTTTTTGAAATTGCTTTATACTTTTTAAGTACTATACCATTTCTAGCCTTCTATTCAAAACTGTTTTGATCATTGTTGAAGGCCATACAGTGACCCATAGTTGTTAACTTCTATAAACATAAGAAGATGTGGTATGAGCTATTTAAACACTGGTGGACATGCAGTTGTCTCATTGACAATTTTACCACTTCTTATACTATTATGTGCATAACGTAATGTTTACAAGATACATGCATGTGTAGTTTAACATTATATATTTTTACAACATCTATTCCAACTGATCGCTTTTAAATTCCCACCAGATTAGAAAGTGAGTTTATATTTTTTTTCTCTGAATTTTTAACTTTATTTACCGCTATGTAGACCACTTAGGGTTTACGACAACCTTTTAAATGTCGTAAAAGGACAGCGTATTTATGTTAGGAAGTGTCAAATTGTATTGATATATACCAATAATGCTTTCATTTTACTGCTATATCAAGATACTTAAGCATTTAGGTAAACAATGAATCGTGGTAGATTACAACAAGTAGATTCCCGCCATTTAAAAGCTGCAAACTGTTTTACGGTTTCGGTAATTTGTTTTAAAGCAAATAAACATTTTTTTCCAGTTTTCTATAAAGAAAATGACTAGAGGACGAGTATCTTCTTTAGAACAATAATAAAAATCTAACCGATTTTTTTGGCTATCGTTTTCTTTTAGTTGGTCGTTCCGACAAGGTGACCCGGAAATAAAGAGTATCAAATGGCACGTGCCCTTGGTGACCCGGATCAATGTTTTTAAACTGTCCTTCACAGAAGACTCACTGTGCGCTTCTGAAGGTCTTCAGATGACATGATTTGTTAATGGTGTTTTTGCTGTACGAGTTACACATGTTCTAGATGGGTGGTCACTTCAGATAATTACTTTTTACTAACAGTGTTTCTTTAAAGGAAACGTTTGTAAGAAGTTTACAAAAATAAACCATTGTAAGGTATCGGTTACTTCAAAGAAAATACTGTTAAGTACAGTGCAATGGAGTCTTATATCAATATAAATACATATTGAATATGCATTTTTATATTTACTTCATCTTTGTCGAATTTAGTTTTTGTTTATATGGTCAGTGAAAGAAATATATATATATAAAAAAAATACTTCAAGGAAAATTCAAAACGTAGTGTCCCTTATCAAAAGGCAAAATCAAAGGCTCAAACTGACCAACAACTGTCATATTCCTGACTTGGTGCATGTGTATAGTATATTTCTATGTTTCTTTCAAATTTGTATCGTTCAAATCATTCGATGAAAGATTCAATCAAAGACCCAAGTGCTAAGAGTACCCGTTGACGCCCAGGTATTATTATATCTATTTATTTACACCTCTTATCATATGTTGATTAATTCGAATTCCCGGAATCATTTTAAATCAAATATTTTATAACAGCTTGTAAAAGTGCAAACTGTGTTTTTCAACATTGACAATGTTGAATTTTACAATGAAAAATGTTATACAGTAGATACCACTGAGTGTCAGATGTAAGATGTGCAGTCAAGATGTCTACAAAACTCAAATGGCAAAGCAGATGGACAATTAGTGAAACTGGAAGACAGCTTTTCAACCTAATTCCTATCGTTGGTAAGGACGCACAACTAGACAAGCCTAACAACCAAATAGGAAGAATATTGTCAGAAATAAGAACGGGCTACAGCAGACTTAACAAATACAGAAACCAAATCGGTCAATCCCTCACGCCATATTGTGAATGCGGAGAAGAAGAAACATCAGAACACTTCCTGCTATACTGCCCAAGATACCAACAAGAAAGAGAGGACATGCGAAGACAAATGGAACTACTTAACATCGATCCAACAAATATACAGTCAATACTAGCACCACCAAGAAGAGAAACCTACGAAGCAACATCGCGAATTGTAGGGGAATATATTACAAAATCAGGGAGATTCCAAGAACTTGCAATCCCTGATTCCCGATCCTGCGCCTAAACAAGTATACCAAAGTACCGCGAGATATTACCTCGAGCAACGGTGTACCATAAGAGGAGGAAGATAGCACACAGAGAACAGTAGTGTCAATTATTGACCTTAGGATCAGGATCAGGATCTAAAGACGTGTTTGCAGACTTTTATTACTTCTGTTCTCGCCATGGTACCTTTATTGTTTATAAACTGTCGAGCTGTTTTAAATGAAAACTTGCAATCATATGTACTTTAATACGTGTTTCATCCCTACTTGTCATTTCAATACGAATACATAAATAAATTAAAAATTATAAAAATAAATTTCGTTCGTTTGTTCGTTCATTCATTTATTCATGCTGCATTCGCCCAGTAAAGCCCCCCCCCCCCCCCCCAAAAAAAAAAACCCACACAGCACAGAAATTAAAAGAAAGAAGATGTGGTATAAGTACCTATTAGACATCTCCAACCCAGTCACAATGTGTAAATAGTAAACGTTACAATAATAGATAAAAGTACGACCTTCAACACGGAGCGTTTGCTCACACCAAACAGCAAGCTATACAAAATTTCAAGCAACAGGTATTTAATACTACACTGAAAGAATGAAATGAAATAAAAGATAACTGTGTATAAGGGAGCTACCATTTGATTTTTATGGGGGGGGGGGGGGGGGGCTAGGATGAAAAATTTTGTCCTGCATTTTTTTAGTTGTGATCTCGGTCCTGCCTTTTTATTTTTCACTCTATACGGTCCTGCCTTTTTTTTTTATTAGTTTATCCTGTCTTTTTTTACATTATATGTCATCCTGCCTTTTTTTTTGCCAAGTTGCTCATCCTGCCTTTTTTTTTACTCAAAAATCCTGTCCTGCCTTTTTTTTCAAATTTCATCCTAGACCCCCCCCCCCCCCCCCCATAAAAATCAAATGGTAGCTCCCTAAGTCCGTTATGATTGACGATAAACAGACTTTATTAATAAGGCAATGATGTATGCTAACGAGACAAATGTGATCCAGTGTCCTGGGTCATAAAAAAAATACCCAGTACTCGAAGTACAAAAGTTGTGCTCGAAACACCAACAGCGAGTGCATTAATTGGTTGAACTCTGAGTATAAATAAGATTATTGGGCCATTTTTTAATACCCACAAGGCCAAAAGTTTTTACTTCTTAGATTTTAACCATTACGCTAGTAGAGGATTTTCCGCCTCGCCCATGATTGTTTCGAACTAACGAGTTCATTTAAAGTTAAAATTTTATTCTTTTTTAATGATATTTGAAAAATCATCAATAGATTAAATACATAAAAATGATAAATACCTTACGATATACAATTACATGAAGTGTTACAAACATAAATATTTGATAATTCATCCAAATCACGTAATAATTTCAAGTACTTGAATTAAATGTATTTAGTTTTTTTTTGCATATAACAAGCATAACCTGTTCGCCTACAGTGTTCAATGATAGTATTGATTATAAAGTTAGAAAAAAATACAACATTTAATACCGTACCATGTGGACTATGATGAAAACGAGAAGTTTTAATGTGACTATCAAATTTCAACATCTGTAAATATATAGTAACAGATATGTATTTGACATGGTATTGTTTAATTGTCTATTAAACTGAATAAAACTTAATAATACATCGCAATTACGAATTTTTTTCGATCCTGTAATCATATATGCGTTCTGATAAACAGTTACAGTTAAACCTGACTTAACCAAACATGTTCTTAAGCACCGTCATATCAAATTGTATGCGTTGTGAACCCGATAAAACCGAACATCAGCAAATACCGAACACAATCTTAAGTCCCTGAGAGGTTCAGTTTAAATAGGTTTCACTGTATATGTTTCTCTGAAGAATGTATGTTGCCCTGCAGACTGGTTATTGCCCTATATACTAGTACACATTGTTTGTTCATTTGTATCGTTGGATTGCAGTCTCGGTTACGTGCATCCTACATCTCCTTTAATTCATAACCCGAAATCTTATCATAGTTTCTTTTGAGTTCAACAGACGTGTTACCATCACTGCATTTGTTCAGGCGTATATGCCTCCAGAAACAAATCCATACGAATAAGCTTCTATTTTAGGTGTTGCCGCAGGGTTCTAAGAAATTCAGGTGGTGCTCCCATGTGGAGTAATTTACGAGAAAAGGAAAAGAAGAAGAACTAAGTACTTGCTTGGAATCAGAGACATATAACGCATGTATTATATATCTCTGTTGGAATACAAGTAATTTGATTTTTGAATTTGTCGTATAGAGAAGTTTACAATAATGAACTTAAGGTAATGTCGTAAAAAGAAGTTACAAAAAATGAAATTTCTGCAATGTCGTAAAGTTCCGGAACAATTAAAATTTGACAGTGTCGTAAAACAGTCACCATTGCTAACCTTCTAAATCAGGTATATTCACGTTTATATTTCAAGTTTATATTTCAAGTCATGTTCATTTTGCAATGAAACTAATTATACCATGTGCAAATGTAAACAAGCTCAACAGTTATTGTCAATTGTAAAATTACAAGCAAATAATCAAATTCAACTGCTCTTGAGATTCTATTTGTTATTTAGATTAATAATATTCTTATGTCATCCATTACCAGAAGTGGGTTGAAGGAACTGTGACGACATCACGCATTTGATTCAGTACACTTATGATATTATGATCAAAATTTATTTTTCATTTGTGTTTAGAGACAAACGTCGTGTTAGCATTATGTTAACTTTTGTCAATCGTTTTATATTTTTCATGTCGGGACCTTTTGAAGATGTCTATGTGGTATATATAGATTCCACAACTGCAACACGTGGTGTAGTGGTTAGTGCATTGGACTACTAACAAAAAGGTTTCTGGTTCGATTCCCGTTTGGGATGAAAATTTCAGGAACTCAATTTTCGGCTCTCCCTTGACACCATCTGCGAGTATGGTCTTGAGGAAACGACGATAGTCCATCGGAAGGGGCGATAAATGGCTGACCCGTGTTAAGAGAGAGCCATATCTCTAAGACACCCTTGTAGACTTCGAAAAAGAGTAGGCTAATGCCGCTACAAGGCAGCACTCGCACCCGCAAAGTGGAACGGGATTAATATAAGTTGCAAAACTTGTTTCCCAATCCACTATAAATAAATATGTTTAAACTAACACGGTATTACGATATTTCTTCACTCGAGACAGTTAAATTTTAATATTTAAAGCGCGAGGCTTGCCGAGCTTTTTAAATAATTAAAATTTAACTGTTGAGAGTGGAGAAATATCGTAATACACGAGTTACAGTGGTGGAATCTGTTTCTCTTACGATTTTTATACTTCCTTTTCAAAGATGTAGCGATGAATCCTTATTTATAATTTGTTTAGGAAAAGACCCTTCAACTGCGCTCAGTCAGACTCCGAATTAAATTCATTTAAGCGACTTTGCTACGTCCATGTAATAAAAGCTGCATCAGAATACAATCAGCAATTGAACTATATAGTATAGTGTTAGCACATGTAATATCGACAGCTCGCAACATAAACTCTTTTACACTAAGGCTTGCGATATATATTAACATTTTCATTTATATGTAAATACAACATGTACAAAGCATTGTTCATAACTTTATTATTTTCTTTTCTGTTACTAATGTATTAATTTGTTGTTCATGATAATATAGTTCATGTAATCTCTATAAAGAGGTAATAAAGATATCATGAATGAATGAATGAATGAATGAATGAATTATGATTTTTATACTTCCTTTTCAAAGATTTGAGGAAAGTTGTGTAATTTTGATGTGATGTCACCAGGCATGGTCGCCTTTTTTTCATGACGTCACAATAAGAAAATTCAGAAGAAAACAAGAAAATTTAACGTCACAATTAAATATCAACCAATCATTTGCCGAGAACAGATTTTTCACTAGTGAGGAGAAACGTTTTTCTCACACCGGTCAAGAAATGTGAAAATAGCACAAAAATAAGAGAAAGGTTTTTTCCCCATTGTTGAAGGCCGTACAGTCGCCTATAATTGTTTATGTCCACTTCATTTGAACTCTGGTGGAGAGTTGTCTCATTTACAATCATATCACCGCTCCTTATTTTTACATATAATTTTAATCATAGCAAACTGAAAAATCTTAAACAATAGATTCCGCAGCGAATTACTTATTTATAGAAAGTGAAATTCAAGTTAAAAATCGACGGGCTACTGTTTAAAATTACTCTCGCCTTATATATTAGTAATAAAGGTTCTGGATTATATATATATATATTGTATACAAAAATCGGTAAAATTGTTATTCTAGGAACATCAAGAATACATGTATATATATACATGTACATTAAAAATACAGTCATATCAAGCTAGTCTACTTCTGCGTGTATCTATATATTATCTGTTAGATAAGTAAAACTGTTATTTTATTTATAGACGATTTACACTCATGAACGATACATACTGACACATGTATTCTTCTCTTTACTTTTAATCTGACCGTCTTGACACTATGCAAATACTTAGAAAATTTGATACAAATTTCAACAAACGAATGTATGCGCTCTTCAATTATGAGATAAATAAGGAAGATTGTTTTCGTACAGGTGCCCTTGTTGGCCAATCTAAATATGCAGTACCATCTTAAAGATGACGGACAATGTCATATACACAAAAAGAGCACTTGTTGCTTATTAAAATGTCACCACTCGAGACAGTCAGAGAGGACGTGTCTACATTAAGTTAAAAGAGGGAAAAAAGAGAAAAAATACACTTGAAGGTAAAAAAATATACAGTTAAATGATAGCACTTCAAGTTTTTATTTTTTACTCTTTCAAAAAACTCTAAAGTTACAAAGAAGTCAAATTACAAAAAGTATACTGACCTTTAAGGCTTTTTATATACTTATATATAGTTTAAACTTAAACTCTTAACAACTATTTATATAAAAAAAATATTATGCGTTTAAAACAACAGTTAATAAAGTAAGATCCTAAAATCCAGTTGTCCTACCCAAACATTCATTTACAGTGAAACCTGTATAAACCGAACCTCTTCAGGACTTAAGATTTTGTTCGGTTTTGACCGATGTTCGGTTTTATCAGGTTCACAACGCATGCAATTTGATATGACGGTGCTTAAGAACATGTTTGGTTTAGACAGGTTTTCGGTTTATGCAGGATACGGTTAAGTCAGGTTTAACTGTACTTTGCAAAACCAAGCATTCACCCTTTACTTGAAATAAGCAAGCAAATCCCCTATAATCGACATGACCAAGGGTACACCCTATACTTAGCCTAACCAAGCATACATCATATACATGGCATAACCAAGCATACACCATATACCTAAACTAACCAGGCATACACCATATACCTAAACTTACCAGGCATACACACTATACTATGCCTTACCAAGCATACACCATATACTCGTCCTAAACAAGCATACACTCTGTACTCGACCAAAACAAGTATACGCCTTGTACTCGGCCAAAACAAGTATACACCCTACACTTGGCATAAACAAGCATACACCCTATACTCGGCCTAAACAAGCATACGTCCTACACTTGGCATAAACAAGCCTACACTCTATACTCGGCCAAAACAAGCATACACCCTATAATTGACCTAACCACGCATACAACCTATAATTGACTTAATTAAACATACGCCCTATACTTGGCATAAACAAGCATACACCCTATACTCGTCCTAAACAAGCATACAACCTATAATTGACCTAAACAAGCATACACCCTATAATTGACCTTACTAAGCATACACCCTATACTTGGCCTAAACAAGCATACACCCTATAATTAACTTAACCAAACATACGCCCTATACTTGGCCTAAACAAGCACACACCTTATACTCATCCTAAATAAGCATACACCCTATACTCGTCCTAGACAAGCATACACCCTATAATTGACCTATCAAGCATACACCATACAATTGACCTAACCAAGCATTCACCCTGTACTCGGCCAAAACAAGCAAACGACCTATATTTGGCCTAAACAAGCATGCACTATATACTTTTCTCAACCAAGCATACCCCCTGTACTCGTCCTAAACAAGCATACACCCTGTACTCGGCCAAAACAAGCAAACGACCTATATTTGGCCTAAACAAGCATGCACTATATACTTTTCTCAACCAAGCATACCCCCTGTACTCGTCCTAAACAAGCATACACCCTGTACTCGGCCAAAACAAGCATACGCCCTATATTTGGTCTAAACAAGCATACACCATATACTTGTCCTAACCAACCATACACCCTGTATTCGTCCTAAACAAGCATACAGCCTGTACTCGTCCTAACCACGCATACAACCTATAATTGACCTAAACAAGCATACACCCTATAATTGACCTAACTAAGCATACACCCTATACTTGGCCTAAACAAGCATACAACCTATAATTGACTTAACCAAACATACACCCTATACTTGGCCTAAACAAACATACTCCTTATACTCGTCCTAAACAAGCATACACCCTACAATTGACCTAAACAAGCATACACCCTATAATTGACCTAACCAAGCATACACCTTATACTCGTCCTAAACAAGCATTTACCCTATACTCGTCCTAGAAAAGCATACATCACCCTATAATTGACCTATCAAGCATACTTCCTATACTCGTCCAAAACAAGCATACGCCCTATATTTGGCCTAAACAAGCATACACCATATATTTGTCCTAACCAAGCATACACCCCGTACTCGTCCTGAACAAGCATACATCCCTGTACTCGTCCTAAACAAGCATACACCCTATACTCGCCCTAAACAAGCATACACGCTATACTCGTTTTAAACAAGCATACACGCTATACTCGTTTTAAACAGGCATACACTCTATACTCGGCCAACACAAGCATACACCCTATAATTGACTTAGCTAAGCATACACCCTGTACTCGACCGAAACAAGCATTCATCCCTGTACTCGACCAAAACAACCATACACCCTGTACTCGACCTAAACAAGCATACACTCTATACTCGTCCTTAACAAGCATACACCTTAAAATTAGCCTTACCAAGCATATAGCCATAATGTTGATAACAAGTATATCACATACATTCATATTCGAATGTTATTTATACTTTTTTAACTTTTCATTAAAATACAGTTATCTATATATAAAATGTGTTCAAACATTAAGTAAAGAAAAATTATTGATAATCACCTTAATCATGTAGAGACTATGTTCTGTTTTACAACTTGAAACCTGGAAATTGTTTAGTTTAATGTAGCATAAACGTATTAAATGCATACTATATAATTTAAATGGTTTTACATATTTCAAATATATTGCAGCTTTGTTAAAGCGACGAATGATTCAATGAGTGCATGATTTAGTGTAAAAAGTTTGTATAGAATTGTATAAAATGTGTATAACCAATATGTTGGCCTTCATTTAACAGTGAATATATATACCATTAATGCATCTCACCACATTGTTAAGGTAAACAGAGGCATATGTCGTATGTTACGTTTTTTAAGATGACGACAACAATGGCGACGTTTACGATAATGATGACGACAAGGACGACGATGACGGTGATGACGACTATGGCGATGAGGACGATGATGAGGATGACATTGACAATGCATGACGACGATGATATAATGATGGACTGGTGTTTCACATCTTACAGCATAGCATATATAGTATATACATATCATAACAGGAACATGCTACTGTCATCATATTATTCAGACTCAGAACCGACAAGTCTTTTAATACTCAACGGCGCATGCTCAGCAACAAATATCAGACTTCAAGTCTTTGGTTTGAATCGGCACCATTGTACTGTAAACCAACTTATTTTCACGAGCGATTTATTTTCGCGACTTTCGCGAATAGAAAAATAACGCGATATTAATCGTCGCGAATATGTTATACATGGATCATTCCTTATTGAACTTCAGAAAATCGTGAAATTAAATAGCCGCGAAGTGGTCTAAAAAGGGTAAAACGCGAAATTAAGTATCCGCGAAAATAGGTTGGTTTACAGTATACGCGAAGATAGCATCATTTAACGATACAAAAGAGGCGGGAAGGTTTCCAAGAGGATAGTGACTACCATTAGTTACAGCAAATAACTCGTGTCTGAAAAACAAAATAAAGACCTTGATTATATACCCTCCATAGTTATTTCTAAATGCAGTTGATCATTTTGGTATAGCAGTGAGCTGAGCATAAACACGAATAGATTTTTCCAGTTATAAATTTTTTGAATTCGTCAATTTTACCTTTTATTTTAACGTCTTAATCATTGACCTGAATATAATTTGTGATTTTTTATAAGATTATCCTTTATTCTTCTATTTCATTCGTCAATAATGACTCATTTTTTGAAAAGAACGATTCCTCTTACCTACACTCTAACGGCGTGTAAATACATCTTAACCGTCCAATTTCACACGCAAAACCAAAAGATAAACACGACCTTTCAACCCGGTAGCATTTTAAAGTCTATGAATTTATTTCCACAGTTAATCCAGGTTTTTGTTAAAAATTTAAGCTTTTAAAAGTACTCTGAATCACGGAGATTCATATGGATGATTAATACACAAGCTACCTTTGGTATTTCATCATAGAGCTTAGAAAAAGTCAATCGGGTACCTTTATTTTCACAAAAGTTTTGTATCACAATATCTTATTAATATTCGAGTTTGTAAATACTAAGTGTACTAGAGCCAACTATATGAACGTAAATTCCGTCATATGGCGCAAATTCATTGAAGGTTTTAAAAAAAAATTATATATTTTAAAAGAATCAACATATCATCAATTTACAAGGAAAAGAAAAAAACAACCCAAGAAATTAAATCCGGAAACGCATGAAAATGTTAAAAAGTGAACACTCGAAGCAAAGACATGTTCTATTGCGTAACTAAATTCTAGATATTGAATACATATTTAACGTTCCTAATTTACATAAGAAAAAAAAAAATCCTTACAAATGCGGTTAATCTTAGGGAGCAACCATTAAACTTCAAGGGGTATTGTTTATTCTGATTCCCAATTTGATGGGGGAAAAATATTGTGATCAAGCAGATGACATTTTTATTTATTCCAGATTTTCCTCATACCTTATAGTGTTAAATTTTGAACAAAAACAATTTGTTGATAGCGTCGAAAAACTAAACTTTAAAACCATACCCCCCTTTTTGAATTTGTCTAGTTGCATCCTTAACTTCATTCATCCTCCGAAAGGTTTATCGTCACTTTAGTACGTATATTTATAATGCATGTATTGTATCCAAACCATTTAAATAGGGAGCTAACTGTACCACACTCAATTGCATGACATTTTTAAACCTCATGATTGCGACAACCCAGAAAGAGGCTTATCTATATATATATACCATGAACAACACGACTGTTATCATACTTGGACCAGAAACAACGCACCCTTCTAGAGACGTAGCAAAAGCATGTGTACAGAAACACTTGTAAAGCTTGTAGAGCGCAAACGCACAATTATGTATTTCGTAAAATTATATATATATAACACGTTCAATTCAGTGTTACTTTATCAAAAAAGATTTGAAGTTGAACATATATTTTAAAAATTCGTTTCCCATTACCCATACGAATTATGTACTGTTTGGATTCATTGAAAATATGTTAATTTTGCTCGAATATTGAAGATTTTTTAAGTGTGGTGATTTCTCTCTCGGTATTTTCATTGTTAATTTGTTACTTGATCTAGAAGGCATAATGACCATGAAGTCCTTCTTTGTACCTCAGATTTAAAATATGTAATATCTCAATTTTGAATGCAATATACCCAGAGTATTCAAACTTAAAATAAATGACCATTTATTTTAAACTGTGCTTTCATCTTAAAACAAACATTTTTTCCCAGGGTCTTTACAGATTTTCTTCTTTAATATGTTTCAAAGGCTGTAGTTTGACCTATAATGGGTTACTTTTACATAGAGTTGTATCGTTGGAACTCATACCACTTTTTATTATATCTACTTTCTGCTTGAAATGTCGCTAACAGAATTCGCAACTAAAGGGCGACTCGCGAAAACATAGTTTCATCAACATACGTTCGTTTGGAGAACATTATATATCCACAACGTTGGATACCACCCCTACCCAGATGTGTTAAAGCATGGAGTTTCAAACTCTCAATAACATTATGTAAGCCAATGGCCGTGCCAACAATTTATCTAAAATAAATCATCTTATGTACGGCAAATTGACCTTGAAAAGGCATGGAGATGTCATCACAAGATGAAACAAATTAATGTGAGGATTAGAATACCACCAACTGCAGTTTTATACGATTTCTCTCTATTTAACAATTATTTTTTCTACTGTGACATCCTTGAGTTTCATGGTGCATAAATAACCCGTAAAATAAACACTGAAATAGCCTTTAAATCAGGGGTGACATTCAATTCCATTGACAAAATCCATCATATAACAGGATTACTCTGCGAAACCTTGTTAAAGGAATTTGGTGATAAATATGCCATAAACATGGGCTTTTCTGTTTTTTCAATTTCACGGTAAACATACTCCATTTATATTGACCTGTCGAGTTAAAAAATAAATAAATTATTCTTTGACCATTTGTTTAAGTATGCAGTAAAAATTGTCAATTTGGCATGCAGTGCATCAAAATTTAAATGTCGGACAATAAAATATGACATTGGCACGTACAAATGAAAAAATTAGTTTACTACAACCTGGAAATTTCCAATAGTTTGTTTGTTTTTAATTTGTTTACACCAAATTTGTGATCAGATCGGATGTGTTATATTGAAGTGTTTTGTCTGAACAAGTACTATGTTGAAGTGTTTTGTCTGAACAAGTACTATGTAGAAGTGTTTTGTCTGAACACGTACTATGTAGAAGTGTTTTGTCTGAACAAGTACTATGAAGAAGTGTTTTGTCTGAACAAGTACTAGGTAGAAGTGTTTTGTCTGAACAAGTACTATGTAGAAGTGTTTTGTCTGAATAAGTACTATGTAGAAGTGTTTTTTTCTGAACAAGTACTATGCAGAAGTGTTTTGTCTGAACAAGTACTATGTGCTCTTCAATGTACCTTTGATTACCACTGTCAAAAATGGTCAGAGAGACTGGTACTAGTAACGCGTTAGCTTATTCCGCCATGAGCATGTTTGGTATATATATGTGCTCGATTATGAACCTTGTTAGTGGTTGTCTTAGATATATCGTAATGCTTTTGTCTTCTGGTAATTCGCCTTTTCAGAATCCAAAGAATCATGGGTCATATCATGGTTCGTACCCCAAAAGGAAAATAATGTCACATCATTGGTTGAATTTCCGTTGTTTATGACATTTTTAACAAATCACGACGTTTTGGTGTACACTCTTGAAAATATTACCCAGGATGCATTAGATTCTGTAACGGCGAATTGATGTGGATGAGATATATATTGTAGTCTCTATCAAATATACGATCTAAAGATCTAAGTTTACAATATTAATATCATTAAGGGGATTCTGGGCGCTGAATGATAGATACATGTTTGTTGTTGTTGACCTCTTAGACTAAACATATTTTTTTATCTTGTTTCTGGAGGGTTTGTTGTTTCATGTACATATACCCCCTTTACCGTTAATCACATTGCCGTAACTGTACGAACTTCAACAATGAGCAACACGTATACCATATAGTCATCTATAAAATGCCCCGTAATGTGAAATAAAACTGCCGCTTGATTTATGACAAACCAATAAACGAAAACACAAATATGACTGACAGCTACCAACGATAATCGCTGGATCATAGTCTCCTGACTTTGGACAAGCACATACTAATGTCTGAACTTTCTTTCTGAAAGCCCGATTAAGAGGATACACAATTAAAAAAAAAAACACAAGTAAAACAACAGCAATGGCACAAGTGAACATTTATTATTTGGAGCAAACATTCCAGTCTTTGACAACATCGAAATGCCAACAACCCAAAGGCAGTTCGATTGCATAGAGAAAGTCTTAAACAAAATTAAACTTTAAGGTACATTAGAAAAGATGTCAACTATACAAAACGCCGAACAAACAAATACTCGATTATACCAACCAAAGGAACGAATGACAACCAATGTTCCTAACACACTCCGAGGGCAATCGGCAATCCTCGAGTGACTCCGCTACTCTTCTATCGTTAGATGAAGGTACGGAATCAGCCGAGTTGTTACGAGTGACTCCGATGGATGCGATGGATTCCCCCAATATCTTTTCAAAGACAGTGCGCATGCTTGTAACATAGACTGTATGTATGTGTCTGTCCCAAGTCAGGAGCCTATAATTAAGTGGTTGTCGTATGTTTATGTGTTACATATTTGTTTTTCGTTCTTTTTTTGTACATAAATAAGGCCGTTAGTTTTCTCATTTGAATTGTTTTACATTGTCATTTCGGGGCCTTTTATAGCTGACTATGCGATATTATTGAAGGCCGTACGATGACCTTTATAGTTAATTTCTGTGTCATGTTTGTATTATTCTGATTGTAGTATCCTGATGCAAGATTTCATATTTATCTTTTTATTTAAGTATTACCCGTGGTGCTTGTGAGAGCTTTCCGAGTGTCAAAATAATGGAACGCAATATAATAAAACATTGTAAGGACAATTATTCGCCTTTTATAGGTTCACTTGACTATACAGGTATGCAACAGTTTGCTTTTCTATGTATTCTATTTGAACGGTTTAAGACATACAAATAGAACATTGAAATATTGGTAAAATAGCTTAGGTCTTTTAATGTCCCTTTCGGTCAAAAGGGTCTTAACAGATTTGCATATTTATTTTAAAATTAGTATCTATTTATATTATATCGGCTTTGAATTGTATTCAATTGAGGTTCCTTGTGAAGGCAGAGAATAGCATATCATGCGCATTAATATGAGAAAGTGTCAGTGCTGGATAAAAGGAAAGGGAAAATGAAAATGCCTGCAACACCATGGAGGCCCCTCATGGGGGGGGGGGGGGTCCTAGTAATCACATAATCACCATTTTTTGCCAATATAATCACATAATCATTAGATATTTGCTTATCTTTAGTAATCAAATAATCATAAACTAAAAATACAGTCCTAGGTAATCAAATAATCATGAAATATTTGGCTTAATAATCAAATAATCATTAAAAAAACGGCCAAGTAATCACATAATCAAAAACCCCATGAGGGCCCTCACCATGCAGAACAACGGAATAAACAAAACAAATCAGGAATTTGATGTTCAGTGATTGTCGTCTGTTGATGTGGTTCCTAAGTGTTTTTGTTTCTCATTTTTTTAATGTAAATTAGACCGTTGGTTTTCCCGTTTGAATGGTTTTACACTTGTAATGTTTGGGGCCCTTTATAACTTGCTGTTCGGTGTGAGCCTAGGCTCCGTGTTGAAGACCATACCTTGACCTATAATGGTTTACTTTTATAATTGTGACTTTGATGGAGAGTTGTCTCATTGACACTCATACCACATCTTCCTATGTCTAAAACAAACATAGAAAACTAAAAATTGGGGCAACACGAACCCCATTAATGATTTAAAACCGAAGGCGACCTGAGATCCTTCGGTATGCATGGACGTAGCATTGATACAAGTAGATTCCATTTAAAAAAAACAAGGAGTAGCGAGATTTAATAACTTGCCAAACAATCGATCCAGTAAAACGTACCCCACAAAAACAAGAGATTATCAGAGATAAAGTTGATTTATTCATAATGATAACTCTTAAAGAGTAAGGGATTTTTTCTTATATTTCCCAAATGTATGTAACTTCAGTATATTAAAACAAATGCATTTATTTATATAATACGTTTTGCAATTTTAAATTACTAACTATTATCATCAACCAGATGCCATTGCTAAAAATCCTGCTAATAATTCTTCCATATGTCTAATTCTATGCTGATATCCAACAAACATTCTTAAATGAAAAAAATCTTAAAATTCAAGTGCAATATAGTAAAACAATGCAAAAAAAAAAGGAAAGTACTAATTTGTACAGGTCATGACGAATATTGGCGCATCTTCTGTTATACAATTGTGAAATGCCTTTGTTTACAGAGAATTTGAGTATAATTGGTGATTTGTTTGTACGTTTCTGGTAATTTAGAGCAAATGGTGTCTATGCAACAGACTAATTTTTCTAATTTTTCTAATTATGCAAATCAACCGTATGTCATAATTTTAAGTTTATTACATTATTTTTTTCTGTAGATTTTTTGCTCATTCGTAATTTTTACTTTGTTCTACTGGGGAAAATGATTTAAAAGAATGCTCTTGATGATGTTTTAATTGATTTCAAAATGATCCAAATCCGTCTTGGTATGTATACTGACAGCGAAGCGAGAATCTAAAAATTATCAATTTAACTAAGAAACAGAGTCTGGTTGACTAATATTGTCTACTGTGTATAAGTTATTTAAGTACGATTTCAGTAACTGTGCAGGTTTATTGAAAGTCTTTCGATAATGGTTAAGGAGAAACCAATTAACTCCAAAAAGGAGACCCACAATAATTTTTTTCTCTCAATTGTTTTTCAGAAAATAACATATCATCCACATTATTGAAGTTAAAATAGTTGTGCCACATAACATTTGATCAGTTAGCTCTCTATCATATAATAAAATTGAGAAAGGAAATGGGGAATGTGTCAAAGCGACAACAACCCGACCATAGAGCAGACAAAAGTCGAAGGCCACCTTCAAGAAACAGAGTCTGTTTGACCAAGATTGTCCACAGTGTATAAGTTATTTAAGTAAGATTTCAGGAACTGTGCAGGTTTATTGAAAGTCTTTCAAACTGGTAACAGTACTTTCGTGCCACATAAAAGTTATCAATTTACAGCCCTTCTACAAAAGCATGCAAAGCAAACCTTTGATTAACTTGCTTGCTATATATGTTTGTTTGATTGTGCAGGTTTATTGGAAGTCTATCCAGACTGGAAACAGTATCGTCGTGTCATATAACAATTGCTTAATTAGCTCTCTATTAACTTCTAGAAACAATTGTCTACAGTGCATACGTTATTTAAGTAAGATTTCAGCAACTGTGCAGGTTTATTAAAAGTTTTTCCATAATGGTAAAAATTGATCAAAGTTAGCTCCAAAATTATCAATTTAACTAAGAAACAAAGTAAGTTATTTAAGTAAGATTTCAGCAACTGTGTAGGTTTATTGGAAGTCTATCCAGACTGGTAACAGTATTGTCGAGCTGTATAACAATTGATCAATTAGCTCTCTATCATGTAACTTCAAGAAACAGTCTGTTTGACTAAGATTG
Organism: Mytilus edulis; assembly: GCF_963676685.1. Lineage (NCBI taxonomy): Eukaryota > Metazoa > Mollusca > Bivalvia > Mytilida > Mytilidae > Mytilus > Mytilus edulis. The sequence continues at coordinate 58,964,810 of NC_092355.1, read as the reverse complement.
TCTACAGTGTAGAAGTTATTTAAGTAAGATTTCAGCAACTGCGCAGGTTTATTGAAAGTCTTTCAAACTGGTAACAGTACTTTCGTGCCACATAAAAGCTATCAATGTACAGCCCTTCTATAAAAGCATGAAAAGCAAACCTTTGATTAACTTGCTTGCTATATATGTTTGTTTGTTTGTACAGGTTTATTGAAAGTCTTTCCAGAATGGTAACAGTATCGTCGTGTCATATAACAATTGCTTAATTAGCTCTCTAGCATATAACTTCTAGAAACAATTGTCTACAGTGCATAAGTTTCAGTAACTGTACAGGTTTATTAAAAGTATTTCCATAATGGTAACAATTGATCAAAGTTAGCTCCAAAATTATCAATTTATATAACTAAGAAACAGAGTAAGTTTTTTAAATAAGATTTCAGCAACTGTGTAGGTTTATTGGAAGTCTATCCAGACTGGTTACAGTATTGTAATGCCGCATAACAATTGATCAATTAGCTCTCCATCATATAACTTCAAGAAACAGAGTCTGATTGACTTATTGTCTATAGTGCATAAGTTATTTAAGTAAGATTTCAGCAATTGTGTAGGTTTATTAAAAGTCTTTCCAGACTGGTAACAGTATACTGTCGTACTACAGGGGCGGATCCAGTCATTTAAAAAGGGGGGGGGGGGTGGGTCCTAACCCAGGACAAAGGGGGGTTCCAATTACATGTCCCCATTCAAATGCATTGATCGTCCAAAAAAAGGGGGGTTCCAACCCCCGGAACCCCCCCCCCCCCCTTCTGGATCCGCGCCTGTACTACATAACAACAATTGATCAATTAGCTCTCTATCATATAACTTCAGGAAACAGAGTCTGGTTGACTTATTGTCCACAGTGTATAAGTTATTTAAGTAAGATTTCAGCAACTGTGCAGGCTTATTAAAAGTCTGTCCAGAATGGTTAAGGAGCAACCATTTAGCTCTAAGGGGGGGGGGGGGGGGGGTTTGTCTGAGTCAGATTTCTGTCATCTGCCTGACCACATTTTTTCTCTTTTCTCTCATCAAATTGGGGATTATAATTTTTTCTGGAAAAACCACATCACCCACACCATTGAAGATAACTAGTTAAATTGTCATTGATGATAACGAACTTTTCTTTGAACTACCGTTTCAATTTAAGAATTGCAAAAAAAAATTATTAATACTAATAAATATTAGTAATTCATATTGAAGGTAAAGTGCTTCACATTTGATGATAATGTGTTGCGCTTGTCCCAGAAATGCTGACTCTTCAATTCAATTTATTCTTCAAATTTGAATGGATGTTTTTCGAAGATGACGGAAATTGTCAGAAAAAGAACCCCATGAGAATTGGACAAATTAACCCATTGTGATTTCATTTTTTAATTGCATCACTAAATGTTAAGCTGAACTTATAAAACCATAACACAACATCATTTTTTTAAGAAAATCCCACAAGACGTGAAGAGTGTTTGTATTGAAATCAATGCATGTATAAAATATTTATAGCAGTAGAAACAATACACTGTCTTAAAGCGTACTTTTCGATCTTTTAAATGTCTCATTTTTCAATCAATTTGATATTTGAATCGTTACCGCCTCCGTATAGGAACATTTATCTATCATTGTCCTTACGTGGTATATTTACCGATATAGATTAGTCCATGTGGACAATAATAAATTGTCTGTCTCGACAGAACGCTTCACTTCAAGGTCATCAAAATGTTTTTATTTCCATATTTCTCGTCCGAGATGAAAAGAATACAAGTTTAATAGTATTCTTTTTTGTATGGTATTTGGCTCTTATAAATTGAAAGGTGTAAAAGTTAATGTAAAGACATACTTTATAAAAAGAAAAACACTTTATGGTAGCCATGCTTATTTTATGGGTTAATTTCAATGTTTGCAACCTTGACAAGTTCTAAGGCAAGAATTCACAAAATAAGAGTCATTAAATGTTAAAAAAAAATCGTAATACAAATCACGTTTATCAATTTTACATCTATACTTAGCAGTACAAGGATCTTATGTAATGCGGGATCTTTTTAATAATTGAAAAGTTTTATATAACTTAACTCAATGAACACTAGTATTCCAAAATAAGACCAGGCTTCTAGATTCAATTTACCTGATCCTACCTCATTGAGTTTGCCTTGCATCTGTTTTGAATCGAGCGGCACAAGTGAGTCATATGTAGACGAAGTGCATGTTTTTGTTCCTAGGTTTTTCGTCTGTTTTCTCATCACAACAGACGTCGGGTGTGGGGTTGTCTCGCTGTGTTGAAGACCCATTGGTGGCCTTCTGCCGGTTTTTGTTCTTCGGTCGGTTTGTTATCTTTTTGACACATTTTACTATTTCATTCTCAATTTGAATGAGTGCTTTTCTGAAACATTGTCCAAGCGTTCTCCAATTCGTAACAAACATGTTATTATTTTCTTTATAAATGCTTGAGATATTCAAGGAGAGAGAGGTTAGTATTTTCAAAACACAGTTAACTTTAATCTTACCACATGCTAATGTCCATTTGTCAAATTAAAAAAAAAATGGGCCACCGTTTGTGGTTATTTGTTTAACCTCGCTTACATAAGGCAATGTCATTGGCCCTTCGTATGATCGCCATTGCTTTTCTTCGGACAATGCCTGTTCCAAGGAAAAAACGTTTCTTTATCATTGGTTCCATTGGTTGAGAATAGATAGTCCAACGTTTGATTTAACCAGGTTTTACGGACTTACCTCTTTTGAATTTACATAGGAGCTCGGTATGTTTTTAACATTTTTTTGCTATGCTATCGTGTTCCGTTTCGCGAGTAGCCATATTGTCTAGTCAACAAAGCCCATTTTTTGGAAACAAGTGTAATATACCACAGGAGGTTATGAAAGTCTTAATTTTTTATGAGGCGAAACATTGTATTTTTATCAGATATATTTGTATCTCTATGAAGTGTTGTATATTAAATACCCCAAATAAGGTATCCATTTTTATTTTCAAGTATGTTTGGCCTCACAGAAAGCATGATTGATCACAATATCTCATAATTCATAATGATTATGATTATGAGAAAGTAGCAACCCTATTTGTTATACAAAGTAAATATTTTGTAACGGGTGGAAAGTCACTGTGAAACGTTATTTTATTATGTCTCTATTGATCCTCGTGATAAATAAGTAACAGAACCACTTATATTAATACACATATATTTATCAAAAGTAAACAAGTTTTTTCGATACTCTCTAAACCAAAATTTGACAAATGGTCGATCAAAAGTTACTAAGAGCCTTTTGTTTCTAAGATATTTTGTTATGTCACTTTTTGATATTCGGAATCTCTTTGATCTCAGCATGTCTCATATGTATTATATGCCAATCAAAACGTCTATCGGTACTCATCGTTTTTGATAAAGAGAAAGAAATGAAATCAGAAAAAGCTTTTAGGTTATAAATTGGGACAAATTTAGAAAAAAATAGCAAGTTGAAAGCTGTCTGATGTTTACATCAAAACGTAGACTACAAAAAATGTAGAGTACATAGGCACTGATATAATTTCCGGAGCACCTCAGATCACCCCCAGCTTTTGGTGGGGTTCGTGTTGCTAAGTCTTTAGTTTTCCATGTTGTGTCTTCTGTACTATTATTTGTCTGTTTGTCTATTTATTTTTAGCCATGGCGTTGTCAGTTTATTTTCTATCTATGAGTTTGGCTCTCCATCTTGTATCTTTCGTCCTTCTTTTACAACAAATTTCTCAAAGATTGACCGTTTATAAATTTAGAATTTATTAAGCAACTCCTGGTTCAACTCCATAAGGCACATTGACCTAAGATGTTTTTGTCTACTCTATTATTTTGAAGTATCTTTTGGTCAGTTAGCTCATCAACTGTTTTTTTTTTACATCCTTGGCTTTCAATTATTTGGCTTAGAGTGTTCCTGTATGATGAAGGTTAATCCAGAGAAAAGCGCTTCCAACGCATGAGATTTTTAAAGTGATGTTTTCAGTATAACAGATAAAAGAACCGAACATAAAGGAACACTGTTAAGTCGTTTCTCTTTATGATGAGAAACATACATGGTCATTGACTCAAACACCAACTTCCAAGCAAGGAACGAAGCTCATAAACTCGGCAATTAAACGCAGGACTTCGGGAATGTCCGGGGAGCCGACAACCTTGCTTCGGAAGTTTGGTCAAACACGACATACGATTTGAGTAAACCTTTAAATCCCACTGTATAAAACTGTTTTTTTTTTACACATTTGATTCAGATACAAATCCACAATATAAACAACTACACACATCCTTGGCGTGGCTATAGAACTTGCCTTATGCATGTATTAGTTATATCAATTCATCGAAAGTTTATTTAATGTGTGTGTTCAAATAAATATAAGGTGCGTTATTGCAACCTGCGAAAAACTGTTGTTAGATACACCACAATCGTGTACTGTGGTAGTGGGTATACGAATTGTGCATAGACCAACCGATTAAACCAAAACGTGGCAAAAATCACTTGCACGATGACGGAATCGAATATATCTAAAGTGCAGACGGAAGGATCGAATATTTCTAAAGTGCAGACGGAATAATGTTTCAATATTATAACTAATTTTCTGTAGAGAAGGGTCGAACTGTCATTTGAGATAGTTTTCTTTTCTCCGGCGTTTGTTAAACTTTTGATAGGTCCGTTTAATTATCAGGTGTATTGTTTATTTATGTGAAATATTTGATACCGACTTTAAGATGATAAATGGCTTTTTATTGACAATAGGAAAATCGATCTATTGACTTTCTTGATATAGAAGCTTTTATTTTGAAACTTTAGAAATCTGTTAATATTTCATTGCGTGTTTAGAAAATCTGTCAGCATTTGTAATGATAAATATTTGATATTCTCATTCATAACAGAAGTTTCAATTCAGTAAATGTCGTCTGCTTTTAAATTTTTCATGACTTCCGGAAAAGCTGAACTTTCAATCTGTGGGACTTTTTAAGAGGCTCAGCAAAGGTGAACGTGTACAGCTTCTGCAATTTTTAATAAAGTGTTGAAAGTAATATTAACACAGGCGCTTGGGAATAAACCCTCTTTTGGAATATATTGTTTATGGGGCTAGGATGAAATTTCAAATTTGAAAAAAGGCAGGACAGACGTTTTGAGTAAATAAGGCATAATGAGCAACTTTGAAAAAAGGGGGGATGGCAATTTATTTTAAAAGAGGTTATTAATAATATAAACTAATAAAAAAAAGTCAGGACCGAATAAAGTGAAAAAAAAAGAGAAAAAAAAAACCAGGACCGAGATTACAGCTAAAATATAAATGCAGAACACAATTTTTCATCCCGTCCCCCCCCCCCCCCCCCCCCCCCTTTCCCCCCCAAAAAAAAATATAAACAAAATTAAAGCTCACTTATTGAATAATATATATATGAAAAAGGGACTTTTTCCCCCAAGTGGCTGTGATTTTTATTTGAAAATACTAAATTCGTTCAATAAAAATACCTTGATTATCTACCTTGGTAAAAATGTGATAAATTAGTAACGCGCTCCCTGTGAGATTATCATTACGTAATGTTGGACTTTTATAAACTGAAGCCTTAGTTCTTACAAAATAAAATATTATCTAATCCTTCTGGGAATCCTATCAAATGTCTATTATTTGGTCCAAAGAGCAATTAGTAGATGCAGAAATAAATAAATCATTCATTAAAATTCCTTGCGGATTTCGTAACAAAAGTCGTGTATTTATGTGTAATACGTAATCAAAATTTCTACAATATCTAGTTCATTACTATTTTTCTTAACTACGTACGTGGTTCTTGGTTGTCTGTCTATTCCCTTATGCAAAGTTGATCTTACGTGGATTTTGCTATGTAAGGGCCATTTTGGTTTATAGATCTGCAACGTGTTCGGTCCTCAAACATCCTTGACTTTCAGTTATTCGGCTCTCAGTGTTTCTGATGAGGGTAAGAAACTAGAAAAGCGCTGTGAACACACATTTTGAAAAAAATCGTTGATATTATTGCGCCATTTGAAACGGATCAGTAAAAAAAAAGAAAAGGGCAACCCAAAGGAATAATTGATAATAAAATGATGAATACTATCAAAGAAAGAAGAGGGAAGTTAACCATGCATGACCAACAGAAATATGATAGACAAACAGTAGTCTACAAACTACAACAAAAGACGATCAAAGAAAGATCGACAACAGTGGCGGATCCAGAACTTTGCCTAAGGGGGGAGGGGGGCGCTGACTGACATAAGGGGGAGGGTCCCGCTCCAGTCATGCCTCAGTGATTCACTATATAATCAACCAAATTTTTCGCACGAAACAAGGTGCTCCGGCAGGGTTAGTAGTGTACTTTTTTTGTGTCTGTATAAGCAAAAAAAAAGTATTTGATTATAAATGTTAATAAACAATATTAAAAAAAGATATTGATATCACTGCATGCCAATGAGACAACTCTCCAACAGGGACGAAATAAGTAATAACTATAGGTCACCGCACGACCTTCAATATTGAGAAAAAAAAACCATACCGTATAATAAGCTGTAAATGACTCCAATCAGATGAAAGGGGAAAAACGGCCTTATTTATGTACAAAACAATAAACAAAAACAACAAATATATAAAACAACAAACGATAACCACTGAATTACAGGCTTCTGACTAGAGACAGGCACATACACAATGCGAAAGGGATAAACTAGTGTGCTGACGCTAAACCCTCCCACTAACCTGGGACAACAGTACAACATTAGAAAATGAAGGCCTCGTTGTGACTTTGGGATGAATAACAGTAATAAAAGCGTTCCTTTGCCTTATGTGCTTTTTGCTGTGCATATACTACATGTAGTATACTGAATTTGTATCTATTTATTTCTTTTCTATTAAACTTAAAATTAGTTGATAAGGGCTTAACACATCAGGTCGATACAAAGCACAATCTTACCATGACATTTCAGATGTTTTTACTCCGCATGTAAACAGTTGTGGATATTCATAATGAGAAGATGTGCAAAAACACACAATAATATATGCCTTATAATATAAGTGTGTTCGAACAATTTTGAAGTGAACCACAAAACTGGTAATATTCATGTTGTTGTATGTTTGCAACCTTGTTGTGGTCACGTGCTCTAAGTACGAACTGTTGAACATAAAATAACAAATTCAAGTTTTTTCCCAGCATTTGCGGTGGAAATTCGACGGTGCGAGCGGGGTAGATTGTCCCATCATAGGCATGGACTAATATTCTTGTTTATAAGTACTTGGTATTTACAGTCTGACTACACAACTGCAATAAGTCATTACAATGAGAAAGTTTATGTATACCTTCCATGGTACTATAACCTTGTCTTTGAACGTGTGTGCTTTATTCGAGTAAAACTCAATTATTCGTAACATATGCCAGTGGTCGTTGACACTACTTCACATATCCAACGTCTGAAAAATCAGTCAATTAGTTACATAATATTTTTTTGCGTTCTCTTTTAAAGTGCTCTATTGAATAAAGATTATCCTCTATTTGATGTTTAAATAATAGCAATGTCACCATATCAAAAACTGCATACAAATGTAATATATGTTAAAACAGCAGGGTATAGGATATTCATTGCAATTTCAGCAGACCAGACAATTAGCTTATGTTGATGAAAACATGACATTTATTGAGTTCAAGGTATTTTTTTTCGTATTTGTTTTGCCCTAAGTCAACTCATGTTTGAAATAACGCCAGACGTCCTTTTAAGTTTGCTTAATAGGCTTAAATGCCATGAATACCCAAATATCAGCTTTTATAACGCTTTGAAATGAGTTCGTTCGCGCATGAATATCGTGTATTTATACACTTCCTATTGAGTGATTTTACAGCCTTTCTCATTTACGATATGTAGATTGACAAACGGAAAACGTAGAAAATTATTTCATGAATGTATGACACATTTAAATTTTTAAATATTTTTTTTTTTTAATCGGTGTATCAAATCTGATAAATTGAAAGGAATGTGCATGTTAAAACAGATATGCATCGGAGTCGGCTCGTAATTCATCCTCAGTCCAAAGATTATTAAATCTTAAAAATTATCCTTTTTTCTATGAAACACCATATAACTGACAGAAGGAAATGCATTTATAACTGAACACAATTTATGAAATAAATAAAATCTACAAAAATGCCCCAAAAATGTGGAATCAAAACTTCAAAAGTAAATCATACAGGAATTTAATTAATCTTTTCTGTGTGCACATCCGGATTACCTCCCACGACAGTGACATCCATTCCAAGAAAACAAATATTTTACTTGAACTATTTGATAACTGCTTTTTATATTTTCTCCCAATGCGTATTTATGTTTCACTCTGTTCGGTCATGTCTTTTTTTAAATTAGTTTATGTTGCCCTTTTTTTTATCATCAATTGGCCTCCTGCCTTTTTTTACTCAAACTCCTGTCCTACCTTTTTTTCAAATTTTATCCTAGACCTCTACCCCCACCCCCTTATAAAAATCAAGTTGTAGCTCCCTAAGTGTCGAAGCTCGAGGGACAAATATTGAACGAAAGATTCTCTTTGAGACCATTAAAAAACAGAAATATTGCTGACCCTATTGCCAGTGGCGGATCCAGAAATTTTCATAAGTGGGGGCCCACTGACTGACCTAAGAGGGGACCGCTCCAGTCACGCTTCAGTGATTCCCTATATAAGCAACCAAATTTTTTCCCAAAAAGGGGGGCCCGCCCCCTTAATCCACCTCTGATTGCTGATGGCTGAATATTATTTGAATGCCTGAGTTATTGTTAGGTTGCTGTCTCTCATTTAGGGAGCTACCATTTGATTTTTATGGGGGGGGGGGGGGGGGGGGGGGGGGCTAGGAGGAAAAATTTTGTCCTGCATTTTTTTTTAGCTGTATAAATCTCTGTCCTGCCTTTTTATTTTTCACTCTGTTCGGTCCTGCCTTTTTTTTTTTTTTAGTTTATCCTGACTTTTTTTTACCTAAATTGTCGTTCTGACTTTTTTTTTTGCAAGTGTCTCATCCTGCCTTTTTTTTTACTCAAAACTTCTGTCCTGCCTATTTTTTTCAAATTTCATCCTAGCCCCCCCCCTAAAAATTAAATGGTAGCTCCCTTACTGATATCTTGTTTTATTCAAGATCGATGAATTATCTAAAATTGAGGTATCTAGCTCATTCTGCTATCTGGCCACAGACCACAATTAATTCCTCTATTAGTTCTTTATAACTTTTTATCACATTAAAAAATTTGCACCATGCACTTTTGTCCAATCTTTTGTGTGTGTAATGTATAGTACCTGTCCAAAAGTATATCCAAAATTCAGAAAGATTGAAGCAATCACTTTTACAAAATTAGCCAATACACATCCCTACCCCTATTGACAAGTCAAGAGATGTTCCGAAAACTGTAAATATCACCTTTTTGCACTTAGCCTAATCACTCTTTCCATATCAAAATAAGTTAAAATACAACATCCAAAAGTTTATTTCTCCTATCTTCTTTCATTTCCAACCCATAAAAACTAAATAATCAATGAGAAAGGCAAAGAAAAAAAATAAAGAAAGAATACACCTTAATTAAAGGGAACTATATTCGTGAACAACGAAAAGTAGGGTCATTAATTGTGGTCTTGGGCCTATTAGACCCTTAATCTTCAATTAAATGCCAAAAAAATTGGCATGCATTAAGTTTATTCTATATCGAACCAGCATACAAAATTTCAAATCAATCCGACAAGTTTTATGGTAGTCCTGATTCTTTTAATAACACTACCCTCATGTTAAAATTTATAGGAATTTTATGGCAGAAAATTTACAAAACATGTATCTACTAGGAAAAGTTAAAGTTTAATAACTTTCTTGTTAAACAAGATATTTTAAAAAAGTAAGGTATCTGTAGCAGCTAAATGGCTAAATTTCAAGAATTTGAAAGAAAATTTTTAAAAAATCATGTTTTTTTAAATAAAAATTGGGTTTTTTCAAAAATTCTTGTATTTTTAGCTAAATTAAATTAAATAAAATTCCTTTAAAAATACTTAAATACAAAACTCACTTTCAAAACTTATCTTAAAAATAAGCTTATCTTATCTTTAATAAGTAAAATATAACTCAAACAATAATTAGACAAAATTCACAGGTACTTGACCTGTTTACCTGAGGTACCAATATTCATGTGAAACACCAGGTTATGTTACATGTAATAAAAATTTCAAACTAGTGTAATTTCTTTATTCCTTGAAATATCACATTCAAATAAACTTTTTAGTGAAGTTTAACTATTTGTTTATTTTTATCAATAAAGAGATTTAAATATTTTAAAAGATTTTTGTAAGAATTTTTTTTTATTAAAAAATACATCCACATGATCAAATTTGACAACAAAAATTATTTAAAAAGTTAATTGAAAACATCCAATATGCTTTCTTGTTAAATTGATTACTCAATAAATTATTAAGAAACATATTTTCATAGATTTGATCAAACAATCTTAATCTGGACCCCTGAAAATGAAATAATTGGCTCAACTGGATACTGTTAAGAAAACACTTAATTTAGAGTTGCCTCAGAAGGTGGTCTCTGTAACACCATACCACATATTGCATCAAAGAACAAATATGTACATCAAAGCAGATATTGTACACCATTTTATTATAAATATCAGGGTGTCCAAATTTTATGCCATTAGTCCAAGTTGGGATATAACTGATCCAATTTAATTTTTCAAAATGTTCACTAAAGGTCATACCAAGAAATGGTCAAAGAAAGACAACTCTCCAAGAAATCCTGGATGCTTCCAAGCAGGCAAACCCAGTGGTAGAAGCAGAAGCCAGGCGTCAATACAGATCCCTGAATCAGCTAGTGCAAGTACTTCCTATGTGCGGCAAACTTTTAAATCTTCTGACTGCAAAATGGAGACGACTGGTAACATCTGTACACTTCGACCGCTCGATAATGCTGACCTGAAAAGAGAAGAAAATAAAGAATTACATTCTGGCATGAGGTGGATAGACAGTCAACTAAATATAAGCTTGATCAACACTAATATTAATAAGCACCAAGTGGACTCACCATCCTGTCCTATGTTTATTGCTGACTATTATGAACAGAAAAAGTGGGGAACTTGCTGGCAGTTTACCTTAAAATGCCTAGCCTGTGGTTTTATTGGAGACAGAATGAAGATGTACAAGGAAATAGCTAATGGCAAACCAGGACCCAACCCAGGACAACCAAATGTAGCCCTAGCATCTGCTTTGCAGGACTGTCCAATTGGAAATACAACAGTGCAGCAACTACTTGCAGGAATAGACACACCACCACCATGTAGAAGCAGTATGCAACGCACATCCAGCAGAGTAGCAGCTGAAATGGTCAAGCTGAACAAAACAGACATGGCACAGAAACTGGAACTTGTAAAAGAAGTGAACAGGAGGCGAGGTGTCCCAGAAAATGAAATTAACATAACTGTGGATGCACGATACAACAGCAACACAATAGTTAGTAAAAAGAAGCCTGGTCAGAATGCGACTCAAGTTTTTGCATTGGGAATAGAAACAATAACAGATAGAAAGTTTATTGTAGCTGCTGTTGTACAGAATAAGATGTGTTGGAAAGGGGCATGGCTTAGAGGGAAAGGCTTTCCAATAGAATGTCCTGGTCATGAAGAATGTACAGCAAATTTATACAGAGCTGCTGCCCTGTCAGAGTATGAGCTGGGAAAAGAGATGGGAAACCAGATAGGACTCCAGAAATGTCTGGTACGGTATGTGACCACAGATGGAGATGGACGTTCAGCTAAAGGTATTGAAGAAGCCCTTGCAGCTGTGGAACCAATGTGGAAAGTAGAAAGACTGGCAGACCATGTACATTTGGGACAGTCTCAATTCAGGGCCTCTTTGCGAGCTCAATACAGCCCGGGAATGTTCCATGGTAAAACCAAAGAGGAAAATAAACAACTTAAGACGGTATTTAGCAAAGATCTAAAGTGCAGATGCTCCATGATACTAAAGAAGCTGATGGAGAAATATGACAAAAACATTAATGAAATAAGCAAAGACTTACCAAAAGTGCTCGATGCTACCCTCCGCTGCTATGATGGTGATTGCACTCAGTGTCCTGAATATTCCATTGTCTGCAAAGGTGATGATGCACTCAACTGGTGGAGTCGTTCACATTACTTGTCAACATACCAGATCACTGCCCTGCAAATGGATAAAACAGATAAATTTTTACTTCAAGAAATCCTGAAAATGAAATTAACTACAGAAGCTGTTGAAAGCATGAAACTTTATGACAATACCAACAAAAATGAAGGAGTTCATAGAGCACTGAGTGTAAATTTGCCCAAAAATGTTATTTACTCCAAAAATATGGAAGGACGACTTGCTTCAGGAGTACATAGAAACAACAACATGCCGGGAACCTCAACACAACTTAAATGTACGAATCTAGGAGTAGAACTTTCAGAACGAAGTAAACGTTACCTCAAGAAAATGGACACTGACTTTACATATAACCAAGATTATATACTAAGACCGGAAGTTCAAAAAAGGAGATTACAGCAGAATGCAGAAAGGCTTGCAGAGCACAAGACATGGAGAGAACTGAATAAAAAGCACGACTATTACTGCAAAGGTCAACTAGATCCACAGCCTGCCTTACAGTTCCAGGACCACGACAGCTACTGCAAACCAAAACTTCCAAGACCTGCTGCAGACTGAGATACCAGAACCACCAGCCAACAGAATCATAAAAGGTCCTTTTAAGGGCCACCCAAATATTAAAAAAAGAATCTAAAGTTGTTGTACAGTAGTTTCCAAATTTCTTTTCCTTTTTTCCTCCCATTCTGATAACAAAATATATTTTTTTTGCCCGCCCCAGAAAAAAAAGAATTTAAATTAAAAGTATAGAAGTACCCGATAATCATTTTACCCAAATTATTATTGTCCATTTTCAACTCCACTCTGCATGGAGGGAGGGGATCTGGGTGGCCCAAGCAGGAACTGGTTGAAACGCATGACTGCCGGCTGTTGTTGAAACCATGAGGTTCCAACGACAGATGTTCGACAGTAATGCATTTCGAATTGTGGCACAGGTGCGAAACATCATCAGTTTTATCAATAATGATATTCTGATGATGCACCATGTAGGCAAGCCTGTGCACATGCATTTGTCTCCACCCCCTGGCATCTGGAAATTTACAATTAATAACTCCATATTTGCCATTAGGTGTACATAAACCTGTCCAAATTTGACACTGCCCATTATAGCCAGGGGCAGAGCTTTCTGTTAATTTCTGACTATATTTCAAAAAAAATGCATCCATTTTGAAGATGTGATGTTTTGTAAGACAATAGAGTAGTAATATATTATTAAAATATAAAAAGGGTCCAACATTATTGACAGAAAGGGCTGAAACTGGGGTCAAAGGGCTTTTAGTGCATCAAAATGGCCAAAAATGCCTTAAATTGCATAATATTGCCAGTTTAAAAATTAAAATTGATTAAAATTACAATAAAACAATAATATTTATCATTTGAAGTGACTTTCTGCCAAAAAAGTTGGCCCTTTCTTCATTTTCAAGAATTTGGGTATCAGCCTCTTAGGCCACAGACCACAATTAATTCCTCTATTAGTTCTTTATAACTTTTTATCACATTAAAAAATTTGCACCATGCACTTTTGTCCAATCTTTTGTGTGTGTAATGTATAGTACCTGTCCAAAAGTATATCCAAAATTCAGAAAGATTGAAGCAATCACTTTTACAAAATTAGCCAATACACATCCCTACCCCTATTGACAAGTCAAGAGATGTTCCGAAAACTGTAAATATCACCTTTTTGCACTTAGCCTAATCACTCTTTCCATATCAAAATAAGTTAAAATACAACATCCAAAAGTTTATTTCTCCTATCTTCTTTCATTTCCAACCCATAAAAACTAAATAATCAATGAGAAAGGCAAAGAAAAAAAATAAAGAAAGAATACACCTTAATTAAAGGGAACTATATTCGTGAACAACGAAAAGTAGGGTCATTAATTGTGGTCTTGGGCCTATTAGACCCTTAATCTTCAATTAAATGCCAAAAAAATTGGCATGCATTAAGTTTATTCTATATCGAACCAGCATACAAAATTTCAAATCAATCCGACAAGTTTTATGGTAGTCCTGATTCTTTTAATAACACTACCCTCATGTTAAAATTTATAGGAATTTTATGGCAGAAAATTTACAAAACATGTATCTACTAGGAAAAGTTAAAGTTTAATAACTTTCTTGTTAAACAAGATATTTTAAAAAAGTAAGGTATCTGTAGCAGCTAAATGGCTAAATTTCAAGAATTTGAAAGAAAATTTTTAAAAAATCATGTTTTTTTAAATAAAAATTGGGTTTTTTCAAAAATTCTTGTATTTTTAGCTAAATTAAATTAAATAAAATTCCTTTAAAAATACTTAAATACAAAACTCACTTTCAAAACTTATCTTAAAAATAAGCTTATCTTATCTTTAATAAGTAAAATATAACTCAAACAATAATTAGACAAAATTCACAGGTACTTGACCTGTTTACCTGAGGTACCAATATTCATGTGAAACACCAGGTTATGTTACATGTAATAAAAATTTCAAACTAGTGTAATTTCTTTATTCCTTGAAATATCACATTCAAATAAACTTTTTAGTGAAGTTTAACTATTTGTTTATTTTTATCAATAAAGAGATTTAAATATTTTAAAAGATTTTTGTAAGAATTTTTTTTTATTAAAAAATACATCCACATGATCAAATTTGACAACAAAAATTATTTAAAAAGTTAATTGAAAACATCCAATATGCTTTCTTGTTAAATTGATTACTCAATAAATTATTAAGAAACATATTTTCATAGATTTGATCAAACAATCTTAATCTGGACCCCTGAAAATGAAATAATTGGCTCAACTGGATACTGTTAAGAAAACACTTAATTTAGAGTTGCCTCAGAAGGTGGTCTCTGTAACACCATACCACATATTGCATCAAAGAACAAATATGTACATCAAAGCAGATATTGTACACCATTTTATTATAAATATCAGGGTGTCCAAATTTTATGCCATTAGTCCAAGTTGGGATATAACTGATCCAATTTAATTTTTCAAAATGTTCACTAAAGGTCATACCAAGAAATGGTCAAAGAAAGACAACTCTCCAAGAAATCCTGGATGCTTCCAAGCAGGCAAACCCAGTGGTAGAAGCAGAAGCCAGGCGTCAATACAGATCCCTGAATCAGCTAGTGCAAGTACTTCCTATGTGCGGCAAACTTTTAAATCTTCTGACTGCAAAATGGAGACGACTGGTAACATCTGTACACTTCGACCGCTCGATAATGCTGACCTGAAAAGAGAAGAAAATAAAGAATTACATTCTGGCATGAGGTGGATAGACAGTCAACTAAATATAAGCTTGATCAACACTAATATTAATAAGCACCAAGTGGACTCACCATCCTGTCCTATGTTTATTGCTGACTATTATGAACAGAAAAAGTGGGGAACTTGCTGGCAGTTTACCTTAAAATGCCTAGCCTGTGGTTTTATTGGAGACAGAATGAAGATGTACAAGGAAATAGCTAATGGCAAACCAGGACCCAACCCAGGACAACCAAATGTAGCCCTAGCATCTGCTTTGCAGGACTGTCCAATTGGAAATACAACAGTGCAGCAACTACTTGCAGGAATAGACACACCACCACCATGTAGAAGCAGTATGCAACGCACATCCAGCAGAGTAGCAGCTGAAATGGTCAAGCTGAACAAAACAGACATGGCACAGAAACTGGAACTTGTAAAAGAAGTGAACAGGAGGCGAGGTGTCCCAGAAAATGAAATTAACATAACTGTGGATGCACGATACAACAGCAACACAATAGTTAGTAAAAAGAAGCCTGGTCAGAATGCGACTCAAGTTTTTGCATTGGGAATAGAAACAATAACAGATAGAAAGTTTATTGTAGCTGCTGTTGTACAGAATAAGATGTGTTGGAAAGGGGCATGGCTTAGAGGGAAAGGCTTTCCAATAGAATGTCCTGGTCATGAAGAATGTACAGCAAATTTATACAGAGCTGCTGCCCTGTCAGAGTATGAGCTGGGAAAAGAGATGGGAAACCAGATAGGACTCCAGAAATGTCTGGTACGGTATGTGACCACAGATGGAGATGGACGTTCAGCTAAAGGTATTGAAGAAGCCCTTGCAGCTGTGGAACCAATGTGGAAAGTAGAAAGACTGGCAGACCATGTACATTTGGGACAGTCTCAATTCAGGGCCTCTTTGCGAGCTCAATACAGCCCGGGAATGTTCCATGGTAAAACCAAAGAGGAAAATAAACAACTTAAGACGGTATTTAGCAAAGATCTAAAGTGCAGATGCTCCATGATACTAAAGAAGCTGATGGAGAAATATGACAAAAACATTAATGAAATAAGCAAAGACTTACCAAAAGTGCTCGATGCTACCCTCCGCTGCTATGATGGTGATTGCACTCAGTGTCCTGAATATTCCATTGTCTGCAAAGGTGATGATGCACTCAACTGGTGGAGTCGTTCACATTACTTGTCAACATACCAGATCACTGCCCTGCAAATGGATAAAACAGATAAATTTTTACTTCAAGAAATCCTGAAAATGAAATTAACTACAGAAGCTGTTGAAAGCATGAAACTTTATGACAATACCAACAAAAATGAAGGAGTTCATAGAGCACTGAGTGTAAATTTGCCCAAAAATGTTATTTACTCCAAAAATATGGAAGGACGACTTGCTTCAGGAGTACATAGAAACAACAACATGCCGGGAACCTCAACACAACTTAAATGTACGAATCTAGGAGTAGAACTTTCAGAACGAAGTAAACGTTACCTCAAGAAAATGGACACTGACTTTACATATAACCAAGATTATATACTAAGACCGGAAGTTCAAAAAAGGAGATTACAGCAGAATGCAGAAAGGCTTGCAGAGCACAAGACATGGAGAGAACTGAATAAAAAGCACGACTATTACTGCAAAGGTCAACTAGATCCACAGCCTGCCTTACAGTTCCAGGACCACGACAGCTACTGCAAACCAAAACTTCCAAGACCTGCTGCAGACTGAGATACCAGAACCACCAGCCAACAGAATCATAAAAGGTCCTTTTAAGGGCCACCCAAATATTAAAAAAAGAATCTAAAGTTGTTGTACAGTAGTTTCCAAATTTCTTTTCCTTTTTTCCTCCCATTCTGATAACAAAATATATTTTTTTTGCCCGCCCCAGAAAAAAAAGAATTTAAATTAAAAGTATAGAAGTACCCGATAATCATTTTACCCAAATTATTATTGTCCATTTTCAACTCCACTCTGCATGGAGGGAGGGGATCTGGGTGGCCCAAGCAGGAACTGGTTGAAACGCATGACTGCCGGCTGTTGTTGAAACCATGAGGTTCCAACGACAGATGTTCGACAGTAATGCATTTCGAATTGTGGCACAGGTGCGAAACATCATCAGTTTTATCAATAATGATATTCTGATGATGCACCATGTAGGCAAGCCTGTGCACATGCATTTGTCTCCACCCCCTGGCATCTGGAAATTTACAATTAATAACTCCATATTTGCCATTAGGTGTACATAAACCTGTCCAAATTTGACACTGCCCATTATAGCCAGGGGCAGAGCTTTCTGTTAATTTCTGACTATATTTCAAAAAAAATGCATCCATTTTGAAGATGTGATGTTTTGTAAGACAATAGAGTAGTAATATATTATTAAAATATAAAAAGGGTCCAACATTATTGACAGAAAGGGCTGAAACTGGGGTCAAAGGGCTTTTAGTGCATCAAAATGGCCAAAAATGCCTTAAATTGCATAATATTGCCAGTTTAAAAATTAAAATTGATTAAAATTACAATAAAACAATAATATTTATCATTTGAAGTGACTTTCTGCCAAAAAAGTTGGCCCTTTCTTCATTTTCAAGAATTTGGGTATCAGCCTCTTAGGCCACAGACCACAATTAATTCCTCTATTAGTTCTTTATAACTTTTTATCACATTAAAAAATTTGCACCATGCACTTTTGTCCAATCTTTTGTGTGTGTAATGTATAGTACCTGTCCAAAAGTATATCCAAAATTCAGAAAGATTGAAGCAATCACTTTTACAAAATTAGCCAATACACATCCCTACCCCTATTGACAAGTCAAGAGATGTTCCGAAAACTGTAAATATCACCTTTTTGCACTTAGCCTAATCACTCTTTCCATATCAAAATAAGTTAAAATACAACATCCAAAAGTTTATTTCTCCTATCTTCTTTCATTTCCAACCCATAAAAACTAAATAATCAATGAGAAAGGCAAAGAAAAAAAATAAAGAAAGAATACACCTTAATTAAAGGGAACTATATTCGTGAACAACGAAAAGTAGGGTCATTAATTGTGGTCTTGGGCCATCTACTACAGTCGCGTGACAGTTTATATAATCACGCGAGATCTTCAGCTGTTGTTCGCCATTGCTCTTTTTTTGAACATCTAAAATATACCATGCTTGTGTGCAGTGTGCATGTTATGTGTTAGATGTTAGTAATGATTAATAACCCTTTGATTTTAAAACCATTGCATGTTTTCATGCAATCTGACAATTACATGAGTAATTGACACCAATTGTTTATTTCAACACCTGTTTTATTCAAATTTCTGTTCAATTTAAATCATTTAATGATGTAACAGTACACATGTGTATTATTGTGACGTCAGAATTAAGAAACAGACAGGCGTATTATAGAATCAATAACCTTTTTATAAAATGTTACCTCAAAAGTGTTTTTGATGTGTGTACATTCTTGAAATTACATACGCGACAGTACTTTTCAGTTGTTTCGCTGGTTGATATAGTCCAGTAGGGTTTTGGTGCTTCTCGCTTTGAATTTACATAAGAGTTAGGTAAAATTTATAGGAATTTTATGGCAGAAAATTTACAAAACATGTATCTACTAGGAAAAGTTAAAGTTTAATAACTTTCTTGTTAAACAAGATATTTTAAAAAAGTAAGGTATCTGTAGCAGCTAAATGGCTAAATTTCAAGAATTTGAAAGAAAATTTTTAAAAAATCATGTTTTTTTAAATAAAAATTGGGTTTTTTCAAAAATTCTTGTATTTTTAGCTAAATTAAATTAAATAAAATTCCTTTAAAAATACTTAAATACAAAACTCACTTTCAAAACTTATCTTAAAAATAAGCTTATCTTATCTTTAATAAGTAAAATATAACTCAAACAATAATTAGACAAAATTCACAGGTACTTGACCTGTTTACCTGAGGTACCAATATTCATGTGAAACACCAGGTTATGTTACATGTAATAAAAATTTCAAACTAGTGTAATTTCTTTATTCCTTGAAATATCACATTCAAATAAACTTTTTAGTGAAGTTTAACTATTTGTTTATTTTTATCAATAAAGAGATTTAAATATTTTAAAAGATTTTTGTAAGAATTTTTTTTTATTAAAAAATACATCCACATGATCAAATTTGACAACAAAAATTATTTAAAAAGTTAATTGAAAACATCCAATATGCTTTCTTGTTAAATTGATTACTCAATAAATTATTAAGAAACATATTTTCATAGATTTGATCAAACAATCTTAATCTGGACCCCTGAAAATGAAATAATTGGCTCAACTGGATACTGTTAAGAAAACACTTAATTTAGAGTTGCCTCAGAAGGTGGTCTCTGTAACACCATACCACATATTGCATCAAAGAACAAATATGTACATCAAAGCAGATATTGTACACCATTTTATTATAAATATCAGGGTGTCCAAATTTTATGCCATTAGTCCAAGTTGGGATATAACTGATCCAATTTAATTTTTCAAAATGTTCACTAAAGGTCATACCAAGAAATGGTCAAAGAAAGACAACTCTCCAAGAAATCCTGGATGCTTCCAAGCAGGCAAACCCAGTGGTAGAAGCAGAAGCCAGGCGTCAATACAGATCCCTGAATCAGCTAGTGCAAGTACTTCCTATGTGCGGCAAACTTTTAAATCTTCTGACTGCAAAATGGAGACGACTGGTAACATCTGTACACTTCGACCGCTCGATAATGCTGACCTGAAAAGAGAAGAAAATAAAGAATTACATTCTGGCATGAGGTGGATAGACAGTCAACTAAATATAAGCTTGATCAACACTAATATTAATAAGCACCAAGTGGACTCACCATCCTGTCCTATGTTTATTGCTGACTATTATGAACAGAAAAAGTGGGGAACTTGCTGGCAGTTTACCTTAAAATGCCTAGCCTGTGGTTTTATTGGAGACAGAATGAAGATGTACAAGGAAATAGCTAATGGCAAACCAGGACCCAACCCAGGACAACCAAATGTAGCCCTAGCATCTGCTTTGCAGGACTGTCCAATTGGAAATACAACAGTGCAGCAACTACTTGCAGGAATAGACACACCACCACCATGTAGAAGCAGTATGCAACGCACATCCAGCAGAGTAGCAGCTGAAATGGTCAAGCTGAACAAAACAGACATGGCACAGAAACTGGAACTTGTAAAAGAAGTGAACAGGAGGCGAGGTGTCCCAGAAAATGAAATTAACATAACTGTGGATGCACGATACAACAGCAACACAATAGTTAGTAAAAAGAAGCCTGGTCAGAATGCGACTCAAGTTTTTGCATTGGGAATAGAAACAATAACAGATAGAAAGTTTATTGTAGCTGCTGTTGTACAGAATAAGATGTGTTGGAAAGGGGCATGGCTTAGAGGGAAAGGCTTTCCAATAGAATGTCCTGGTCATGAAGAATGTACAGCAAATTTATACAGAGCTGCTGCCCTGTCAGAGTATGAGCTGGGAAAAGAGATGGGAAACCAGATAGGACTCCAGAAATGTCTGGTACGGTATGTGACCACAGATGGAGATGGACGTTCAGCTAAAGGTATTGAAGAAGCCCTTGCAGCTGTGGAACCAATGTGGAAAGTAGAAAGACTGGCAGACCATGTACATTTGGGACAGTCTCAATTCAGGGCCTCTTTGCGAGCTCAATACAGCCCGGGAATGTTCCATGGTAAAACCAAAGAGGAAAATAAACAACTTAAGACGGTATTTAGCAAAGATCTAAAGTGCAGATGCTCCATGATACTAAAGAAGCTGATGGAGAAATATGACAAAAACATTAATGAAATAAGCAAAGACTTACCAAAAGTGCTCGATGCTACCCTCCGCTGCTATGATGGTGATTGCACTCAGTGTCCTGAATATTCCATTGTCTGCA
Source organism: Mytilus edulis (assembly GCF_963676685.1). Lineage (NCBI taxonomy): Eukaryota > Metazoa > Mollusca > Bivalvia > Mytilida > Mytilidae > Mytilus > Mytilus edulis. The sequence goes on along the minus strand of NC_092355.1, from coordinate 58,943,501 downwards.
AAGGTGATGATGCACTCAACTGGTGGAGTCGTTCACATTACTTGTCAACATACCAGATCACTGCCCTGCAAATGGATAAAACAGATAAATTTTTACTTCAAGAAATCCTGAAAATGAAATTAACTACAGAAGCTGTTGAAAGCATGAAACTTTATGACAATACCAACAAAAATGAAGGAGTTCATAGAGCACTGAGTGTAAATTTGCCCAAAAATGTTATTTACTCCAAAAATATGGAAGGACGACTTGCTTCAGGAGTACATAGAAACAACAACATGCCGGGAACCTCAACACAACTTAAATGTACGAATCTAGGAGTAGAACTTTCAGAACGAAGTAAACGTTACCTCAAGAAAATGGACACTGACTTTACATATAACCAAGATTATATACTAAGACCGGAAGTTCAAAAAAGGAGATTACAGCAGAATGCAGAAAGGCTTGCAGAGCACAAGACATGGAGAGAACTGAATAAAAAGCACGACTATTACTGCAAAGGTCAACTAGATCCACAGCCTGCCTTACAGTTCCAGGACCACGACAGCTACTGCAAACCAAAACTTCCAAGACCTGCTGCAGACTGAGATACCAGAACCACCAGCCAACAGAATCATAAAAGGTCCTTTTAAGGGCCACCCAAATATTAAAAAAAGAATCTAAAGTTGTTGTACAGTAGTTTCCAAATTTCTTTTCCTTTTTTCCTCCCATTCTGATAACAAAATATATTTTTTTTGCCCGCCCCAGAAAAAAAAGAATTTAAATTAAAAGTATAGAAGTACCCGATAATCATTTTACCCAAATTATTATTGTCCATTTTCAACTCCACTCTGCATGGAGGGAGGGGATCTGGGTGGCCCAAGCAGGAACTGGTTGAAACGCATGACTGCCGGCTGTTGTTGAAACCATGAGGTTCCAACGACAGATGTTCGACAGTAATGCATTTCGAATTGTGGCACAGGTGCGAAACATCATCAGTTTTATCAATAATGATATTCTGATGATGCACCATGTAGGCAAGCCTGTGCACATGCATTTGTCTCCACCCCCTGGCATCTGGAAATTTACAATTAATAACTCCATATTTGCCATTAGGTGTACATAAACCTGTCCAAATTTGACACTGCCCATTATAGCCAGGGGCAGAGCTTTCTGTTAATTTCTGACTATATTTCAAAAAAAATGCATCCATTTTGAAGATGTGATGTTTTGTAAGACAATAGAGTAGTAATATATTATTAAAATATAAAAAGGGTCCAACATTATTGACAGAAAGGGCTGAAACTGGGGTCAAAGGGCTTTTAGTGCATCAAAATGGCCAAAAATGCCTTAAATTGCATAATATTGCCAGTTTAAAAATTAAAATTGATTAAAATTACAATAAAACAATAATATTTATCATTTGAAGTGACTTTCTGCCAAAAAAGTTGGCCCTTTCTTCATTTTCAAGAATTTGGGTATCAGCCTCTTAGGCCACAGACCACAATTAATTCCTCTATTAGTTCTTTATAACTTTTTATCACATTAAAAAATTTGCACCATGCACTTTTGTCCAATCTTTTGTGTGTGTAATGTATAGTACCTGTCCAAAAGTATATCCAAAATTCAGAAAGATTGAAGCAATCACTTTTACAAAATTAGCCAATACACATCCCTACCCCTATTGACAAGTCAAGAGATGTTCCGAAAACTGTAAATATCACCTTTTTGCACTTAGCCTAATCACTCTTTCCATATCAAAATAAGTTAAAATACAACATCCAAAAGTTTATTTCTCCTATCTTCTTTCATTTCCAACCCATAAAAACTAAATAATCAATGAGAAAGGCAAAGAAAAAAAATAAAGAAAGAATACACCTTAATTAAAGGGAACTATATTCGTGAACAACGAAAAGTAGGGTCATTAATTGTGGTCTTGGGCCATCTACTACAGTCGCGTGACAGTTTATATAATCACGCGAGATCTTCAGCTGTTGTTCGCCATTGCTCTTTTTTTGAACATCTAAAATATACCATGCTTGTGTGCAGTGTGCATGTTATGTGTTAGATGTTAGTAATGATTAATAACCCTTTGATTTTAAAACCATTGCATGTTTTCATGCAATCTGACAATTACATGAGTAATTGACACCAATTGTTTATTTCAACACCTGTTTTATTCAAATTTCTGTTCAATTTAAATCATTTAATGATGTAACAGTACACATGTGTATTATTGTGACGTCAGAATTAAGAAACAGACAGGCGTATTATAGAATCAATAACCTTTTTATAAAATGTTACCTCAAAAGTGTTTTTGATGTGTGTACATTCTTGAAATTACATACGCGACAGTACTTTTCAGTTGTTTCGCTGGTTGATATAGTCCAGTAGGGTTTTGGTGCTTCTCGCTTTGAATTTACATAAGAGTTAGGTAAAATTTATAGGAATTTTATGGCAGAAAATTTACAAAACATGTATCTACTAGGAAAAGTTAAAGTTTAATAACTTTCTTGTTAAACAAGATATTTTAAAAAAGTAAGGTATCTGTAGCAGCTAAATGGCTAAATTTCAAGAATTTGAAAGAAAATTTTTAAAAAATCATGTTTTTTTAAATAAAAATTGGGTTTTTTCAAAAATTCTTGTATTTTTAGCTAAATTAAATTAAATAAAATTCCTTTAAAAATACTTAAATACAAAACTCACTTTCAAAACTTATCTTAAAAATAAGCTTATCTTATCTTTAATAAGTAAAATATAACTCAAACAATAATTAGACAAAATTCACAGGTACTTGACCTGTTTACCTGAGGTACCAATATTCATGTGAAACACCAGGTTATGTTACATGTAATAAAAATTTCAAACTAGTGTAATTTCTTTATTCCTTGAAATATCACATTCAAATAAACTTTTTAGTGAAGTTTAACTATTTGTTTATTTTTATCAATAAAGAGATTTAAATATTTTAAAAGATTTTTGTAAGAATTTTTTTTTATTAAAAAATACATCCACATGATCAAATTTGACAACAAAAATTATTTAAAAAGTTAATTGAAAACATCCAATATGCTTTCTTGTTAAATTGATTACTCAATAAATTATTAAGAAACATATTTTCATAGATTTGATCAAACAATCTTAATCTGGACCCCTGAAAATGAAATAATTGGCTCAACTGGATACTGTTAAGAAAACACTTAATTTAGAGTTGCCTCAGAAGGTGGTCTCTGTAACACCATACCACATATTGCATCAAAGAACAAATATGTACATCAAAGCAGATATTGTACACCATTTTATTATAAATATCAGGGTGTCCAAATTTTATGCCATTAGTCCAAGTTGGGATATAACTGATCCAATTTAATTTTTCAAAATGTTCACTAAAGGTCATACCAAGAAATGGTCAAAGAAAGACAACTCTCCAAGAAATCCTGGATGCTTCCAAGCAGGCAAACCCAGTGGTAGAAGCAGAAGCCAGGCGTCAATACAGATCCCTGAATCAGCTAGTGCAAGTACTTCCTATGTGCGGCAAACTTTTAAATCTTCTGACTGCAAAATGGAGACGACTGGTAACATCTGTACACTTCGACCGCTCGATAATGCTGACCTGAAAAGAGAAGAAAATAAAGAATTACATTCTGGCATGAGGTGGATAGACAGTCAACTAAATATAAGCTTGATCAACACTAATATTAATAAGCACCAAGTGGACTCACCATCCTGTCCTATGTTTATTGCTGACTATTATGAACAGAAAAAGTGGGGAACTTGCTGGCAGTTTACCTTAAAATGCCTAGCCTGTGGTTTTATTGGAGACAGAATGAAGATGTACAAGGAAATAGCTAATGGCAAACCAGGACCCAACCCAGGACAACCAAATGTAGCCCTAGCATCTGCTTTGCAGGACTGTCCAATTGGAAATACAACAGTGCAGCAACTACTTGCAGGAATAGACACACCACCACCATGTAGAAGCAGTATGCAACGCACATCCAGCAGAGTAGCAGCTGAAATGGTCAAGCTGAACAAAACAGACATGGCACAGAAACTGGAACTTGTAAAAGAAGTGAACAGGAGGCGAGGTGTCCCAGAAAATGAAATTAACATAACTGTGGATGCACGATACAACAGCAACACAATAGTTAGTAAAAAGAAGCCTGGTCAGAATGCGACTCAAGTTTTTGCATTGGGAATAGAAACAATAACAGATAGAAAGTTTATTGTAGCTGCTGTTGTACAGAATAAGATGTGTTGGAAAGGGGCATGGCTTAGAGGGAAAGGCTTTCCAATAGAATGTCCTGGTCATGAAGAATGTACAGCAAATTTATACAGAGCTGCTGCCCTGTCAGAGTATGAGCTGGGAAAAGAGATGGGAAACCAGATAGGACTCCAGAAATGTCTGGTACGGTATGTGACCACAGATGGAGATGGACGTTCAGCTAAAGGTATTGAAGAAGCCCTTGCAGCTGTGGAACCAATGTGGAAAGTAGAAAGACTGGCAGACCATGTACATTTGGGACAGTCTCAATTCAGGGCCTCTTTGCGAGCTCAATACAGCCCGGGAATGTTCCATGGTAAAACCAAAGAGGAAAATAAACAACTTAAGACGGTATTTAGCAAAGATCTAAAGTGCAGATGCTCCATGATACTAAAGAAGCTGATGGAGAAATATGACAAAAACATTAATGAAATAAGCAAAGACTTACCAAAAGTGCTCGATGCTACCCTCCGCTGCTATGATGGTGATTGCACTCAGTGTCCTGAATATTCCATTGTCTGCAAAGGTGATGATGCACTCAACTGGTGGAGTCGTTCACATTACTTGTCAACATACCAGATCACTGCCCTGCAAATGGATAAAACAGATAAATTTTTACTTCAAGAAATCCTGAAAATGAAATTAACTACAGAAGCTGTTGAAAGCATGAAACTTTATGACAATACCAACAAAAATGAAGGAGTTCATAGAGCACTGAGTGTAAATTTGCCCAAAAATGTTATTTACTCCAAAAATATGGAAGGACGACTTGCTTCAGGAGTACATAGAAACAACAACATGCCGGGAACCTCAACACAACTTAAATGTACGAATCTAGGAGTAGAACTTTCAGAACGAAGTAAACGTTACCTCAAGAAAATGGACACTGACTTTACATATAACCAAGATTATATACTAAGACCGGAAGTTCAAAAAAGGAGATTACAGCAGAATGCAGAAAGGCTTGCAGAGCACAAGACATGGAGAGAACTGAATAAAAAGCACGACTATTACTGCAAAGGTCAACTAGATCCACAGCCTGCCTTACAGTTCCAGGACCACGACAGCTACTGCAAACCAAAACTTCCAAGACCTGCTGCAGACTGAGATACCAGAACCACCAGCCAACAGAATCATAAAAGGTCCTTTTAAGGGCCACCCAAATATTAAAAAAAGAATCTAAAGTTGTTGTACAGTAGTTTCCAAATTTCTTTTCCTTTTTTCCTCCCATTCTGATAACAAAATATATTTTTTTTGCCCGCCCCAGAAAAAAAAGAATTTAAATTAAAAGTATAGAAGTACCCGATAATCATTTTACCCAAATTATTATTGTCCATTTTCAACTCCACTCTGCATGGAGGGAGGGGATCTGGGTGGCCCAAGCAGGAACTGGTTGAAACGCATGACTGCCGGCTGTTGTTGAAACCATGAGGTTCCAACGACAGATGTTCGACAGTAATGCATTTCGAATTGTGGCACAGGTGCGAAACATCATCAGTTTTATCAATAATGATATTCTGATGATGCACCATGTAGGCAAGCCTGTGCACATGCATTTGTCTCCACCCCCTGGCATCTGGAAATTTACAATTAATAACTCCATATTTGCCATTAGGTGTACATAAACCTGTCCAAATTTGACACTGCCCATTATAGCCAGGGGCAGAGCTTTCTGTTAATTTCTGACTATATTTCAAAAAAAATGCATCCATTTTGAAGATGTGATGTTTTGTAAGACAATAGAGTAGTAATATATTATTAAAATATAAAAAGGGTCCAACATTATTGACAGAAAGGGCTGAAACTGGGGTCAAAGGGCTTTTAGTGCATCAAAATGGCCAAAAATGCCTTAAATTGCATAATATTGCCAGTTTAAAAATTAAAATTGATTAAAATTACAATAAAACAATAATATTTATCATTTGAAGTGACTTTCTGCCAAAAAAGTTGGCCCTTTCTTCATTTTCAAGAATTTGGGTATCAGCCTCTTAGGCCACAGACCACAATTAATTCCTCTATTAGTTCTTTATAACTTTTTATCACATTAAAAAATTTGCACCATGCACTTTTGTCCAATCTTTTGTGTGTGTAATGTATAGTACCTGTCCAAAAGTATATCCAAAATTCAGAAAGATTGAAGCAATCACTTTTACAAAATTAGCCAATACACATCCCTACCCCTATTGACAAGTCAAGAGATGTTCCGAAAACTGTAAATATCACCTTTTTGCACTTAGCCTAATCACTCTTTCCATATCAAAATAAGTTAAAATACAACATCCAAAAGTTTATTTCTCCTATCTTCTTTCATTTCCAACCCATAAAAACTAAATAATCAATGAGAAAGGCAAAGAAAAAAAATAAAGAAAGAATACACCTTAATTAAAGGGAACTATATTCGTGAACAACGAAAAGTAGGGTCATTAATTGTGGTCTTGGGCCATCTACTACAGTCGCGTGACAGTTTATATAATCACGCGAGATCTTCAGCTGTTGTTCGCCATTGCTCTTTTTTTGAACATCTAAAATATACCATGCTTGTGTGCAGTGTGCATGTTATGTGTTAGATGTTAGTAATGATTAATAACCCTTTGATTTTAAAACCATTGCATGTTTTCATGCAATCTGACAATTACATGAGTAATTGACACCAATTGTTTATTTCAACACCTGTTTTATTCAAATTTCTGTTCAATTTAAATCATTTAATGATGTAACAGTACACATGTGTATTATTGTGACGTCAGAATTAAGAAACAGACAGGCGTATTATAGAATCAATAACCTTTTTATAAAATGTTACCTCAAAAGTGTTTTTGATGTGTGTACATTCTTGAAATTACATACGCGACAGTACTTTTCAGTTGTTTCGCTGGTTGATATAGTCCAGTAGGGTTTTGGTGCTTCTCGCTTTGAATTTACATAAGAGTTAGGTAAAATTTATAGGAATTTTATGGCAGAAAATTTACAAAACATGTATCTACTAGGAAAAGTTAAAGTTTAATAACTTTCTTGTTAAACAAGATATTTTAAAAAAGTAAGGTATCTGTAGCAGCTAAATGGCTAAATTTCAAGAATTTGAAAGAAAATTTTTAAAAAATCATGTTTTTTTAAATAAAAATTGGGTTTTTTCAAAAATTCTTGTATTTTTAGCTAAATTAAATTAAATAAAATTCCTTTAAAAATACTTAAATACAAAACTCACTTTCAAAACTTATCTTAAAAATAAGCTTATCTTATCTTTAATAAGTAAAATATAACTCAAACAATAATTAGACAAAATTCACAGGTACTTGACCTGTTTACCTGAGGTACCAATATTCATGTGAAACACCAGGTTATGTTACATGTAATAAAAATTTCAAACTAGTGTAATTTCTTTATTCCTTGAAATATCACATTCAAATAAACTTTTTAGTGAAGTTTAACTATTTGTTTATTTTTATCAATAAAGAGATTTAAATATTTTAAAAGATTTTTGTAAGAATTTTTTTTTATTAAAAAATACATCCACATGATCAAATTTGACAACAAAAATTATTTAAAAAGTTAATTGAAAACATCCAATATGCTTTCTTGTTAAATTGATTACTCAATAAATTATTAAGAAACATATTTTCATAGATTTGATCAAACAATCTTAATCTGGACCCCTGAAAATGAAATAATTGGCTCAACTGGATACTGTTAAGAAAACACTTAATTTAGAGTTGCCTCAGAAGGTGGTCTCTGTAACACCATACCACATATTGCATCAAAGAACAAATATGTACATCAAAGCAGATATTGTACACCATTTTATTATAAATATCAGGGTGTCCAAATTTTATGCCATTAGTCCAAGTTGGGATATAACTGATCCAATTTAATTTTTCAAAATGTTCACTAAAGGTCATACCAAGAAATGGTCAAAGAAAGACAACTCTCCAAGAAATCCTGGATGCTTCCAAGCAGGCAAACCCAGTGGTAGAAGCAGAAGCCAGGCGTCAATACAGATCCCTGAATCAGCTAGTGCAAGTACTTCCTATGTGCGGCAAACTTTTAAATCTTCTGACTGCAAAATGGAGACGACTGGTAACATCTGTACACTTCGACCGCTCGATAATGCTGACCTGAAAAGAGAAGAAAATAAAGAATTACATTCTGGCATGAGGTGGATAGACAGTCAACTAAATATAAGCTTGATCAACACTAATATTAATAAGCACCAAGTGGACTCACCATCCTGTCCTATGTTTATTGCTGACTATTATGAACAGAAAAAGTGGGGAACTTGCTGGCAGTTTACCTTAAAATGCCTAGCCTGTGGTTTTATTGGAGACAGAATGAAGATGTACAAGGAAATAGCTAATGGCAAACCAGGACCCAACCCAGGACAACCAAATGTAGCCCTAGCATCTGCTTTGCAGGACTGTCCAATTGGAAATACAACAGTGCAGCAACTACTTGCAGGAATAGACACACCACCACCATGTAGAAGCAGTATGCAACGCACATCCAGCAGAGTAGCAGCTGAAATGGTCAAGCTGAACAAAACAGACATGGCACAGAAACTGGAACTTGTAAAAGAAGTGAACAGGAGGCGAGGTGTCCCAGAAAATGAAATTAACATAACTGTGGATGCACGATACAACAGCAACACAATAGTTAGTAAAAAGAAGCCTGGTCAGAATGCGACTCAAGTTTTTGCATTGGGAATAGAAACAATAACAGATAGAAAGTTTATTGTAGCTGCTGTTGTACAGAATAAGATGTGTTGGAAAGGGGCATGGCTTAGAGGGAAAGGCTTTCCAATAGAATGTCCTGGTCATGAAGAATGTACAGCAAATTTATACAGAGCTGCTGCCCTGTCAGAGTATGAGCTGGGAAAAGAGATGGGAAACCAGATAGGACTCCAGAAATGTCTGGTACGGTATGTGACCACAGATGGAGATGGACGTTCAGCTAAAGGTATTGAAGAAGCCCTTGCAGCTGTGGAACCAATGTGGAAAGTAGAAAGACTGGCAGACCATGTACATTTGGGACAGTCTCAATTCAGGGCCTCTTTGCGAGCTCAATACAGCCCGGGAATGTTCCATGGTAAAACCAAAGAGGAAAATAAACAACTTAAGACGGTATTTAGCAAAGATCTAAAGTGCAGATGCTCCATGATACTAAAGAAGCTGATGGAGAAATATGACAAAAACATTAATGAAATAAGCAAAGACTTACCAAAAGTGCTCGATGCTACCCTCCGCTGCTATGATGGTGATTGCACTCAGTGTCCTGAATATTCCATTGTCTGCAAAGGTGATGATGCACTCAACTGGTGGAGTCGTTCACATTACTTGTCAACATACCAGATCACTGCCCTGCAAATGGATAAAACAGATAAATTTTTACTTCAAGAAATCCTGAAAATGAAATTAACTACAGAAGCTGTTGAAAGCATGAAACTTTATGACAATACCAACAAAAATGAAGGAGTTCATAGAGCACTGAGTGTAAATTTGCCCAAAAATGTTATTTACTCCAAAAATATGGAAGGACGACTTGCTTCAGGAGTACATAGAAACAACAACATGCCGGGAACCTCAACACAACTTAAATGTACGAATCTAGGAGTAGAACTTTCAGAACGAAGTAAACGTTACCTCAAGAAAATGGACACTGACTTTACATATAACCAAGATTATATACTAAGACCGGAAGTTCAAAAAAGGAGATTACAGCAGAATGCAGAAAGGCTTGCAGAGCACAAGACATGGAGAGAACTGAATAAAAAGCACGACTATTACTGCAAAGGTCAACTAGATCCACAGCCTGCCTTACAGTTCCAGGACCACGACAGCTACTGCAAACCAAAACTTCCAAGACCTGCTGCAGACTGAGATACCAGAACCACCAGCCAACAGAATCATAAAAGGTCCTTTTAAGGGCCACCCAAATATTAAAAAAAGAATCTAAAGTTGTTGTACAGTAGTTTCCAAATTTCTTTTCCTTTTTTCCTCCCATTCTGATAACAAAATATATTTTTTTTGCCCGCCCCAGAAAAAAAAGAATTTAAATTAAAAGTATAGAAGTACCCGATAATCATTTTACCCAAATTATTATTGTCCATTTTCAACTCCACTCTGCATGGAGGGAGGGGATCTGGGTGGCCCAAGCAGGAACTGGTTGAAACGCATGACTGCCGGCTGTTGTTGAAACCATGAGGTTCCAACGACAGATGTTCGACAGTAATGCATTTCGAATTGTGGCACAGGTGCGAAACATCATCAGTTTTATCAATAATGATATTCTGATGATGCACCATGTAGGCAAGCCTGTGCACATGCATTTGTCTCCACCCCCTGGCATCTGGAAATTTACAATTAATAACTCCATATTTGCCATTAGGTGTACATAAACCTGTCCAAATTTGACACTGCCCATTATAGCCAGGGGCAGAGCTTTCTGTTAATTTCTGACTATATTTCAAAAAAAATGCATCCATTTTGAAGATGTGATGTTTTGTAAGACAATAGAGTAGTAATATATTATTAAAATATAAAAAGGGTCCAACATTATTGACAGAAAGGGCTGAAACTGGGGTCAAAGGGCTTTTAGTGCATCAAAATGGCCAAAAATGCCTTAAATTGCATAATATTGCCAGTTTAAAAATTAAAATTGATTAAAATTACAATAAAACAATAATATTTATCATTTGAAGTGACTTTCTGCCAAAAAAGTTGGCCCTTTCTTCATTTTCAAGAATTTGGGTATCAGCCTCTTAGGCCACAGACCACAATTAATTCCTCTATTAGTTCTTTATAACTTTTTATCACATTAAAAAATTTGCACCATGCACTTTTGTCCAATCTTTTGTGTGTGTAATGTATAGTACCTGTCCAAAAGTATATCCAAAATTCAGAAAGATTGAAGCAATCACTTTTACAAAATTAGCCAATACACATCCCTACCCCTATTGACAAGTCAAGAGATGTTCCGAAAACTGTAAATATCACCTTTTTGCACTTAGCCTAATCACTCTTTCCATATCAAAATAAGTTAAAATACAACATCCAAAAGTTTATTTCTCCTATCTTCTTTCATTTCCAACCCATAAAAACTAAATAATCAATGAGAAAGGCAAAGAAAAAAAATAAAGAAAGAATACACCTTAATTAAAGGGAACTATATTCGTGAACAACGAAAAGTAGGGTCATTAATTGTGGTCTTGGGCCATCTACTACAGTCGCGTGACAGTTTATATAATCACGCGAGATCTTCAGCTGTTGTTCGCCATTGCTCTTTTTTTGAACATCTAAAATATACCATGCTTGTGTGCAGTGTGCATGTTATGTGTTAGATGTTAGTAATGATTAATAACCCTTTGATTTTAAAACCATTGCATGTTTTCATGCAATCTGACAATTACATGAGTAATTGACACCAATTGTTTATTTCAACACCTGTTTTATTCAAATTTCTGTTCAATTTAAATCATTTAATGATGTAACAGTACACATGTGTATTATTGTGACGTCAGAATTAAGAAACAGACAGGCGTATTATAGAATCAATAACCTTTTTATAAAATGTTACCTCAAAAGTGTTTTTGATGTGTGTACATTCTTGAAATTACATACGCGACAGTACTTTTCAGTTGTTTCGCTGGTTGATATAGTCCAGTAGGGTTTTGGTGCTTCTCGCTTTGAATTTACATAAGAGTTAGGTAATTGTGTTGTTATAAATATTTGGCATAGACATTGTACATAACCAGTAGCGGATCCAGGGGGGGTCCGCGGGTTGGATCCCCCTTTTGTTTTGGACGATCAATGCATTTGAATGGGAGCATGTTGTTGGAACCCCCACTTTATCCTGGGTTGGGACCCCCCCACCCTTTTTTTCAAATGGCTGGCCGCCCCTGTTGTAACGTTTCAATGGGAATAATTTCCCGATTTGATTTCCCTAGAAGTTGTTTTACAAGCAGGGTAATGTCCATGTGGGCGACCATTTAATACTCTAAGGAAAACAAACTGACAATGTCATGGCAAAAAATACGAAAAACTACAGAAAGACAAATAACACTAAACAAAACATCTATACTATTAAACGAGAAGACCTCATTTTTGGTGTCGCTTCTCTCCTTTCCACAATAAATTAATCAACACGCCTCTGTGTCCTATAGGTACAGTACATAGTCGCATTTGTCATCCATTCATATATTTATTCAGATTGAGTTATTTTGGGAGAAAAACGAGAAAAAAGGCATCCGGATATTGTCCCGTCATTGGACAAAATTTTAAGTCAGATTAGACTTCCGGTTTGCGTTTTTCTGTATACTTTGAACATACATGTATATACAAAGAATAAAGTGTATTTTCAGAATTCTATCTGCTATCATTTTCAAGTTTACTATCCACGGCGGTTACAGAGTTTATTAAATAGAGAGGGTCTGTATACTATATCAATGACCACCATGGATCTTAGTAAACTTAAAATTGAAAGTAAATACACTATATTTATATAGTAATGAATGTTCATAATATACAGATAAGCGCTAAAAATATTCATGTGAACTTTTGATACCTTTTCTGAAATTCTCCAGTCATTAAATCTTTTACAAAATTCATTGATTACAAAAAAAGAAGATGTGTTATGATTGCCATGCTCAGACAACTCTCCACAAGACACCAATATGACACAGAAATTAACAACTACAGGTCACCGTACGACCTTCAACAACGAGCAAAGGCTTAAGCCCATACCGCATACTCAGCTTCAAAAGGACCCTAACTGACAATGTAAAACAATTCAAACCAGAAAACTAGCGGCCTTATTTATGTACAAAAAGTGAACGAAAAACAAATATGTAACACATAAACAAACGACAACCACTGAATTACAGGCTCCTTACTTAAATGTTCATAACATACTAAATGAAAAATATGTTCATATTGAAATTGATAGAAAACCAAAAATTGGGAATTTTGGAAATAAAGGAGGAGGGATAAAAAAAAAAAAGCATTTTCCTGTCCCAAATAACCTATATATATATATGACTTAATTGTGATACTTTTGCTGAAATTCTCCAGTCATTCAATACTTTACAAAATTCTTCCAACAACACTTTACATACTTTAAACTACGCTCTGAATGCCCGCGATTTCGCGGGTGTGTTCTAGTATAATTTAAAACCGAAGACCGAATAACACGAACCCACAATAAAACCGGAGATGATACGTGGTGCTTCGGAAGTGTGAGCAGATCCTGCTCCACATGGAAATGCAAAATTTCTGTTCCAAGTTGGAATATATTCCAATATAGCTCGTTAGAAGATTGATTTATCTTAAAGTAATAAATATCAACTTCCAGTGACAAAGATCCATGCAAGTTCAGGAAGAGACCAATAATTACAAAAGGAGTATATTCTACAACATTGGTTCGACTGCAATGACATGAGGAACATTTGAAATGTCACTGGAATATTTAATATATTGGATAGGGACAGACATTTAGCCCTTCAACCGGCCACCTATCGACCTCCAAAGTGTTGGTGTATGGGTTCCTAATATACAGATAGCGTCTTACTATCGCTACACGTGTCATGGGCCCCAATCCTTCTTGTTGTCTTGGGGGACTATGAGATTGAAGTCACGCGTTTCGATCTAAATTTTATTCTACAGCCATTCAACACGCACATGCATGACAGACGAAGCTAACTGTTCGCCGCCGACTAACATAAAAAGAGTATCCAGTCCCGTAATATAACATAAACAGGCTAAATTATGTCCTACATTTCCGTAACCAGAGATACCAAATAGAGGTATATAACACACGAGGCATTGGATTTAACGTCCCCTTGTGACCTGACGTGGATTCGTATTTATACATCCCACTCAATAAAACAGAAGAAAACCAAAAGGACCATACTTTTCTAATTATTTTTATACAGTTACGTAGGCAGTTTAGGTATAAGGTATACGATACCACACACAGACAAATACACATTGCTAATTCCTAGAATTCAATGTGACAAATATATTGCCTTATCTATTTTAGAATAAATTGAAAACTTGTCTATTTCTGCACACAATTCTGACTAAACGCGGATGTAGGTAGCAAAATATTTTTGTTAATATCCATAAATAGTTAAAATATTAAACCTTACTAGGAAAAAACAGTAAATAAATTAAGTTTATCTAATAAATAAATATTAACATAAATCGAATTAAATACAAGATCTGTATATCCGGTTAGAAAGACATGTGTCTTAATGGGTTTTTTTTTTTGGAACTTAATAATAATCATGTTAGTCTTGAATCCAATTATCATTTTCAGAATCTAAATAAAAAATAAATGCATTCTGGGTATTATTTTCAAAAACGTACACCAAAACGTTATGATTGGTTTAAAACGTTCTAAACAATGGAAATCCATCCAATGACGTAACGTTATTTTCATCTTGGTGTACACGTCCGTGGAAATACAGTTAATGTTTTGAAATTATGAAAATTAGCTCCAAAAAGCTTGAGTCAATATGCGCACTATAATAAAGCAAGTTCTTAATTATCCAATAAAAATTAATAGATAAATTATGTTTGCTTTAACACTTCAGTGGCGGATCCAGAAATTTTATAAAGGGTGGGGCACTGACTGCTTAAGAAGGGGCCCGCTCCAGTCATGCTTTAGTGATTCCCTATATAATCAACTTCATTCACCCCTACAAAAAAAAAAGGATAAGAACGTGCACCCTGCCCCCTCTTAACCGACTCTGTACTTAAATGTTTAGATTGATTGGCTTTTCTACTCCAAAGATACAACATTCGAATATTGATTGGAATGTAGAACCATCTAGATTGTTAGTATTTGCTTTATCTACAGTGCATTTCTTTCTAACCAAAATTTGTAAACGTTGTGTCGCGTTTGTTGATGTTTTCTAAACGCTACAAAAAAGTAGAAACAAATACATCGTTTAATAAGTCTTTACTGACACTGTTTGAAATTACAATAATGCATGCACATGTTGTAGGTAAACAGACTTTTTACAAACGTAGAAATAAATACATCGTTTAATCACGTTGAAGTTAGAAACAAATTCATGTATCGCGTTTGTACTAACAAACGACAAACTGCAGACGCATTTTAAGCGTGTGCATAGTTTGTGTAAACTTTGCAAACGTATGTTTAAAAATAATGATCAAAACTTGTGCGCGTTTAGCCGTTTGCATCGTTTGTGTTAGAAAGAAATTCATTCCTAGACGCATTTTAAGTCCAAACGTGACTTAGAAATGATAAGTATTACATATTACATAATTGTCATACTAAACTATTTGAAATAGTTCGTGTAAATTAATCAATATCAACGAAAAATCTGTGAACCGTGGAGGCATTTGTTCAATTTTTTCTCAAGGTTGATCAAAATCTCTCCCGTTTAAATTTTTGTCAGTATGTTCTCAATTGTAGTTACATGACGTCAATGAAATGAGTAATTATGAATATTAAATATTGCGAAAAAAATAAGGACAAAATATTTTAAAAGTTGAAAGAGAGGTTATTCTGGTTGTGAAAAATTATTCATTGATTGACAAAGATATTGGATTTTCTGTTGTCCGACGGTTTACAGAATTCATATAAAAATGATTTGTTGTGCATAGCATGGCTATTAAGGAGGTGTGGTGTGGGCTGTAAAGATTTGAGAACCAAAAGAAACAAGTTACGATCCGATTTGAGTATATAATCAGTTAACATGCATTAACATGTAATAGAATGTGTTTCAATTTCTTGATATTTGCTTATAACGGACCCTGATTGGGGTTTACTGAATAGGAAAACATGCACCTGTCCTAAGTCAGGAATCTGATGTACAGTAGTTGTCGTTTGTTTATGTAATATATACGTGTTTCTCGTTTCTCGTTTTGTTTATATAGATTAGACCGTTGGTTTTCCCGTTTGAATGGTTTTACACTAGTAATTTTGGGGCCCTTTATAGCTTGTTGTTCGGTGTGAGCCAATGCTCCGTGTTGAAGGCCGTACTTTAACCTATAATGGTTTACTTTTTAAATTGTTATTTGTATGGAGAGTTGTCTCATTGGCACTCACACCACATCTTCCTATATCTATTTTAATAAAAATACAAAAACAGAGAATATACTGATTTATTAAAATATGAAGAATAGAGACTGAAAATGCATTGGAAATTATATACTACAGAAATGAAGACAACGAAAAAGCATCCAGGACTTTTATGCATAAAACTAACTTATGAAGTACAATCGTAGTATACGTACTAAATTAATGGTAGGACATTTAGAAAAAAACCGTCCATTCAGAACAAATCTTAACTTAAGCAGCTTTATAATGCATACGGGCCATATATACACTTTGAAGTTAAATATCCCGATAAACTGAAAATAAACTGACTATAAAATGACGGTATGACTTTAAAGGTACAAAGACCAATATATGCAAGATTAATATTACATTCGGAACGTGGGTACCCGGTAGACCAAGATACCAACCATTTCATTTTGTTTCATAATGTGGAACTTTTCTTACAATATGCAGTTCGAAGACCAACTAGATATTCATTTGTATTCAAGATCCGTTTTGTTATAAAGCTGACCTTGTATGCATGCGACTGTTCATACTGACCGTTCTAGTGTATGACCCTGAGCGTGATATATTTGTTTTACTTCTATAGAGTCGACCGTTTAAAAATTAAACAACCTTACCACAAAATCAACACACAGCCACTATAAAATAAGAAGATCAGTGGCGGATCCAGAAATTTTCATAAGTGGGGGCCCACTGACTGACCTAGGAGGGGGCCCGCTCCAGTCACGCTTTATTGATTCCCTATATAAGCAACCAAATTTTTTCCAAAAAAGGGGGGCCCAAGCCCCCTGCCCCCTCCTAAATCCGCCTCTGAAGATGTGGTTTGATAGCCAAATGAGAAAAATATCCGCTAGATACCAAATGGCACAGAAATCAACTACTTTAGATTACCGCAGGACCTTCAATAATGAGCAAAACCCATTCCGCATAGTCAGCTATAACAATGCCCCGAATTGACTAGTCTGATAGTTTCTGTTGACTATACAAAAACACTGTATATAAAAGTAAGCAACGGCCTTAGAAACATGCGTCTTTGAATTGTTCCTTTTATATAATGATTCTTGATCAGTAATGTTTGTTTGTGTGCGATCTGTTAATACAAAGTCTCATAAACGACGAACGTTGATCAATATGTTGTTAAAAAATCTCGTCTTTTCACAATACCAAGGGTAAAACTTGAATTTAGTGTGGAAAAGCTTTTCAGGAGTGGGTCAAGGATTATATGTTGGGGGCGCAAACGTAGATTTTCGCTGAGCGTAGCGAAGCAAATATGTTTTTGAGGTCAAATTATCGAAATATTCTTAATTGAGCTGAGGATAACCCATGCTTTGCAAATTCAAGAAGAGCACACGCCCGCCACGCCCTCGCTTGAATCCACCCCTGCTTTGTACCCTTAGTTTCAATTCTAATCCATTTTTACGGTCAACTCAAGAGCCTATACCAAGTTATGTATTATTTTATTACAAAATCAGTCATCTATGATGTTGGGCGAAGGAGGTTGAAAATCACAAATAAACAAATAAAAGATATTGAGGTTCGAGCGAAAAGAAAATATTTGTCAACAAAGAGCTTGATTAATAATCACATCTTATGCAGTAGTGAAGACAAGTAACTAAAATCCATTTTACAATGCCATAAGTACATTATTAAAGATGCACATGTACTTATATCATTGACGCAAGCGGCGTAATTTCATTTGATGATTGCAGCATCATTTAAACGTTTATATAATTGTCAACTACGTCTGTTATTTCGTTTATAGTAGTTTGTACCGAGGGACAAGGAGCATCCTTCAAAGAGGCCTGACAATAAAAAAAATAGATACAAGTAATTCACATATGAAAATGCAATTTAAAAATATGGGTTATAATTAATTTTGTCTTGGGACGTAATTAACTGAAAACACATCATAATAGCTATATGCATAATATAAAATTAAGAATGGAAATGGGGAATGTGCCAAAGAGACAACAACCCGACCATAGAAAAAAACAACAGCAGAAGGTCACCAACAGGTCTTCAATGTAGCGAAAAATTCCCGCACCCGGAGGCGTCCTTCAGCTGGCCCCTAAACAAATATATACTAGTACAGTGATAATGAACGCCATACTAATTTCCAAATTATACACAAGAAACTAAAATTAAAATAATACAAGACTAACAAAGGCCAGTATGTATGTACTGGTAAATGCCTTCTTTATCCGAAGAACCCCTTGAAAGCTGTGAGGGTACAGTGGCATCCATATACATTCCCTATAGGGATTAATGGAGATGTGTCTCTAACGCATATTTACTACAATTATTTTACCAGGACAATCAATCCCAATCCAACACAAAGGGAGTTCTAGGACACCGGGAGGTCTGTTATTATGGTGGCGGAAGCCGAAGTACTCAGTGAAAACCACCGGGTCACTCTGCGGAAACAGACAAACCATAGAGATCAGGTCAAAGTAGTGGACAACTTTGACCAACCGAGGCCTAATAACTATAACCTTTATTGTCATATAAACAAATTTAAACATGTTTGTGACAATTAATATTAATAAATTATTTGGTGTTTACTTTATATGATTTCTTTGAGATGCTTATGTAGCCTTAAAGACAACCTAAGAATGCTGCCCTCTACATCAGCGTTGTTCTGCCTTATTGTGCTATAGGTCATTGTTGTCCACACCAATTGAAAACTCTTTAATTATACATGTAAATGAAAATCGCTAAACAAATAATACCTACTAGTATTTAAAGTTAAAAGAGTAATTATAACAAAATTATTAGATAAACGTATGTTTCGAAAGAGGTAGCTAAATAAAATCTATTGATAGGTTAATTATTCAATCAATGAATTACTCAGCTTCAACTAAACATTTAATTAATGTTGCTTCAAGCAATTCATTTATTAATTAATTTGCTAACTAATATGTCAATCAGCCAACAAATTGACTAAGTATGCCTATATCTCTCCAGATAATTAACTTACAATGGTATTTTTAAATGAAGTGTATTTCATTTACAACCGATTCAGCATTAGCGTCTGAAACCACCTTGACTATAATTAATTTGTCTCGTTTAATTTTCATAAAATTTTGACCCTTAGACAAAAATGAAGTTTGAAAAAAAACTTGATCCACACTTTTTATCGGAAAAAAATCTCGGATTTAAAGCAGTTTACAAACCCATTGAGGAGCTTAATATTTCCTTAACAAAAGAACGCGATGAAAACGCTGAGATGACTTTTACAGAGTTATCTGCTTGTAGTATTATGTACCGACTTAACTGTAACGCTGATGTGTCTTAAGGTGGTACCTAACACTACAGGGAGATAACTCTTTAAAAATCAGCTAAACGTTTTAATTACGTTGTGTTGTTAAAGGAATATTTAGCTTCTCAATGATCAAAATTAGTGTTTGTCAAACTGCTATATAACCAGTGTATTGTTTCTGATAAAATGGTTGGTTAAATTTTTTGAAATTTTTGTATTTTTGTTAAATGGTCAAAGTAAATACTTTGTCAAATCTAGACGAGTCAAATAAATTTTAGTGATGGTGTTGGGTACCACCTTAAGCGAAAACCTCATGTTAATTTCCTTAATTGTTGTCTGATTCTGTTTATAGGGTGTGTAAGAATTGTAATATACGTATTCCATTTAAAAAAAAAACTTTATTTAAATATTTGACATTTATATACAATTCAACTCAAAATAGTCACTACATTCTATTCCGGATCTTCACATGGAGATCTGGGCTCATGTTCCCTGTCAGTGTTTTACGTCCCATGTGAAGCCCGAATAACAGTTTTAAATTAAACTGAGGTGTCCTGGTTTCAACATTAATTATACCATTCTTCGTTTTTGTTCAAAGGGTATATAGGATCATATGCCTGTCAAGGTAACCAATCAAATTGCAGGATTAGCCGTGATATTTCATTCCAGTATATTAATTATCACAGTTAGTGAATTGCGGTATGTCATATATCATCAATATGCAGACTAACAATTTAATATTGAATGTAATTACGCCTTCAGTTTCTTGTACAAGTACATAGTCCGTTAGAACATGTTTTTTTCCTCAATATCAAATAAGCAGATGTGGTATGATTGCCAAAGAAACAGGGTAGTCAGTGGCGGATGCAGGAATTTTCGAAAGGGGGGGTGCTAGCCCAGGGCAAAGGGGGGGGGGGGTGCAAAACATATGTCCCGATTCAAATGCATTGATCGGCCAAAATAAAGGGGGGGTGCGCACCCCCGGAACCCCCCTCTGGATCCGCCACTGGTAGTGTTCAATATCGTAGCGGCTACGTAGCTGCTTTCTATGGAAAGCCAACGGGGTCAAAATTCTTAATTCGTAACGCTATCAATATCTATGTAGCAGCTAGGCTCAATACACGTTCAAAAGTCATAAATCTTCGTAGCACTACGTAGCCGCTACGATATTGAACACAACCCAGCTATCAATCAGAGACCACATGGTCTCCATAGCAACTATATCTATACGTTGCCGTTTGACCTTCAAAAAGGAGCAAAACCAATACCTCATAACAAGCTATAAAATTGACCGACATATCAAAAAGTTAACACTATTTCTCATACAATTTTACCTTGAAGGGTCAAATATTCATAAAAGTTTGTTGTATAATAATTTGTTTACTGTTCTTGAAGAGTTTGGCGGTTGAAATATATTGGACATATACTAGTACTGCGAATGGATAACGACCGGCATGTGAAAAAGGTTTTGACATGGGCACCACAAGGGACAAGAAAGCCTGGAGGACCGAAAGGCACATGGAGAAGAGATATAGCAGCAGAGATAAAAAAAAAAAAATGGTTGCACCTGGAATCAAATAGAAAAAATCGCGAAAGATAGAACGAGTTGGAGGTACCTTGTTGATGCCTTATGTGTTCAAAAACATGAGGAGGATTAAGTAAGTTAAGTAAGTTAGTCTTGAAGAGTTTAAAATAAGGTCAACAATAGTGTTTACAAAATTGACATAAAAAGCATTGCCTCACAAGCTTGTGCAATATAAAAAACGTTCATCGCTATCAGAGAAAAATATATATAACTGGTTAATGCACATTCTTCAAGACTTCCAATGTTTTTTTTTCAGTTGAAAGTCTCAATGAAAGTGATATATATATACGATTCAGGTTGTATTATATGTCTCTGCCGCTATTTTTCTAATAACCGTACACGATACTGTAGGTAGAACACTCTGTGTTGTCTTTATCTGAAAAAATATAGTTCGAAAGGAACACTTCAATGTCGTTTTTTGTCACGTCCCCCTGTTTTTGACAATATGGAGTTAGTCTACAGATGGAAAATAAGTATTCCCGCCCCTGGTTAATTTTTTTTATAATTGTTGTTATTTTTTAACTGCAGTAGTAAAACAATATGAGGTCAGTGTTTGCAAAGTATAATTTTTTTTATACCCAGCACGAAACTTTTAAAGGTCTCGGTATATCTCGCTTTACTCAAGTTTACTGGTATTTAAATCCTTATTTAGAGTATTTGTGTCTAAGAATGTCTTGTTAAGGGGAGGGTTGGGGTCCAGCTAATATGTTTAACCCCGCCACATTAATAATGTATGTGCCTGTCCCAAGTTACGAGCCTGTAATTCAGTGGTTGTCGATTGTTTATGAGTTACATATTGGTTTTTCGTTCATCTTTTGGACAGAAATAAGGCCGTTAGTTTTCTCGTTTGATTTGTTTTACATTGTCATTTCGGGGCCTTTCATAGCTGACTATGCGGTATGGGCTTTGCTCATTGTTGAAGGCCGTACAATGACCGATAGTTGTTAATTTCTGTGTCATTTTGGTCTCTTGTGGAGAGTTGTCTCATTGGCAATCATACCACATCTTCTTTTTTTATATTGTCTTTTCTTTAATCTGTATTCAATTATTCAACATTTATATATAATAGATATAGATCTATTACATATTGAGCAAAAATATTCACAAAACAACGTTAAATATATAATACAACACAATAATAAAAAAAATAATGAAATGGCACCTTTAGTCTCTTACAGTCTATTTTTTTTAAGTCGGTTTCTTAAAAAAACATTTCTCATACATCTTACACCACACACATATATATTCATACGGTAAGTTATATGAGTTGTATGGTCTTGTCTATTTTGCATTGCTTTAAAAAGGACTTACTCCTACACGATGATGATAGTTTATCAACGACCTTGACTGGTTTCAAGCCCTCGCAAGGTCGGTAAAGAGGTTGTATATTGACATTTGTAATTTTGCACTGGTGACTCAATAAAGTGCTAATATTTGTCATTAGCAAATATTACACAATATTATGTTTTCCACTTTACTATTTAATGAAATAATTATTTGGAATATTCCATAATTTCTACAAGAATGTATTTGCTTTCACTTGAGCTAATAAGCACTTAAAGAATCATAAATCGTCGTTTTAGAGGAAATGAACAGGGGAGATCATCATGTCAATGTAATTATCTCGAAGTATCTATCTTAAAAGTGTATGATTGCATTGCAATATGTTATTCCATGTAAAGTATTTGTACACTAGGTTAAAGTGTATCTAAATGTATTTAATTACCTTTGAAATCATTCCAAAACATTTTAAAACGGATCTCCCGGGTAGTTATTCCACTGAATTTAAAAAAAGGAACGTATTTCTAAATGAACTAAGTTTAAGGGCAAGTAGAAATGAATACTTTTTTTTTGTGTAATATGGTACAAGTCTCCGACTAGACTCTGTGAGATTGAGAGCCTTACACATTGTATAGACACGTGTATATTGTTGACAATAGCATATACATCGTCACTTTTTATTTCTGCTATTTTGTCTTCTTGTCATGTATGAGACAGGTCATTTGAAGAGGGAAATATGAAGATACTACTATATATATGTGACAGGCTAAGGGAGCAACCACTTAACTTCAAAAGGGGTCAGGTATGGGATTTTTTTCGGAGTCAGAACAATGTTATCTACTTATTCGATTTTTTTTTCAATATTTTATGTGTAACAGTATAAGGTATGTGTAAAAATGGATTACATATTTTTTTTTGTCATCTGTTTATCCAGAATATTTTTAGATATTAGATATTTAGAAAAAAAAATACCCCTCCCCCTCCTTTTTTGAAGTTAATTGGTCATTCCCCTCAGTATCGATAAAGATTCTCTATATATTGATACTGTTTAATGTCGGCAATCAGTCATATAATGAAGCCTTTCGCGAATTTTATACTTTTCCCAGCAACTAATTTAATTTTTAATTTCAAGATGATGAAAAATATGAAAATCATTTTTATCGGATTGATTAAAATTGAGAATGGAAATGGGGAATGTGTCAAAGAGACAACAACCCGCCCAAATGAAAAACAACAGCAGAGGGTCACCAACAGGTCTTCAATGTAGCGAGAAATTCCCGCACCCGGAGGCGTCCTTCAGCTGGCCCCTAAACAAATATATACTAGTCCAGTGATAATGAACGCCATACTAATTTCCAAATTGTACACAAGAAACTAAAATTAAAATAATACAAGACTAACAAAGGCCAGAGGCTCCTGACTTGGGACAGGCGCAAAAATGCGGCGGGGTTAAACATGTTTGTGAGATCTCAACCCTCCCCCTATACCTCTAACCAATGTAGTAAAGTAAACGCATAACAATACGCACATTAAAATTCAGTTCAAGAGAAATCCGAGTCTGATGTCAGAAGATGTAACCAAAGAAAATAAACAAAATGATTGTATTTGTTTTTTTTATAGACGAAACTTGTTTGTTATTTATTTCAGCAGCCAATAATAAAACCGAAATTGGACTTGATCACATTTATCAATATCGGTTCAATCATGAACAATTCGGTGATAAAACAAGAAAAACGATTGAAGGAACGGTTATTGAATGATGAAAGGGTTGTTAGCCCTGTCAAATATTATAACTCACAAACATTGATTGTGTACTACGTAGACAATTCTTACCACAACATAAAAATGATCACGTTTTCAAACATGGCGTTGTTGATAGAACGCAGTTGGTTTGTATATATGTTATTTGCAAATATTACTTAGTAGTTTTATTTTCACCAAGAATTATGTAAAAATAATTCACTCTAGGAATATTTATAATTTTTTAGCCAGATTTGTTTTCTTTCTATCAAGCCATTGACCACTTCTGTGACCATAAAACATAATTAAGAATAGTTGGCAGGGAAGATAACTACATCGGTCTAAGGTGAATATCCCCTCAGTATATACTGTATCAATTCAAAACGTACATATGACTAATAAGCTCTCATACTCAGCAGATTTCTTGTTATATCCCTTCATTCAGCATATATAAACCGCAAATATCAGAGCCAAACTCATATCTAGGTTTTTGTCATATTATATACCAAATAAATTCAACAGCTATACACGATTTTTTTATTATATATTTCGGAAAGGAATTTCAAGAAAAGGGTGGGAGATACCAAAGAGATCATTTTTTTTTCATCCATTTTTTACGATACTTTCTTTCATGTGAATTTCACGTGGAAAAATATTAATGGTGTAGAATGCATTTGGAAATTTTTAAGACGTACATAATATGTTTTGCTACAAGAGATCACAAGACAGCACAAAAAACCTAACGAGCCTCAAAAACTTTTTTTTCTGTTTCTTAAGCTCGTTTAATTAAAGTTATATTTCCCCACAATATTTTTTATAATGATAGTAACAAATTAAAAAAATCTTACTCATGGAGTGAAATTTCCCATGCAAATAAAAAGGCCTTGTGTCCTATTTTTGTAAACTAATTTCTACTGTTATCTTCAAAATCTCAGAGACTTCAATATCATTTAATTGAATTTGAGTTATATTTTTGTGCACAATATGAAAATCGAAATAGAACATTCAATGAAACAGGGACAAATACAACGTTTACCTTTCAAATAATTAAAAATACAATATCTAAAATAATTCGTTTCTTTTGTTACTATTAAAAAATTGTACCATTTCTTCAAATTTATTAGTACATTAAAGTACAGAACTTCAATGTCATAATGACAACGAAATTTGATTTTTAAAGATGAAATCATTTTCATTGACCCCTTAAAATGTATATTGCATAATCAAACTATGGCTCTTTTGTATCAGTCTTGTATATAAATAGGGAATAATTTCAATTGGCTGTCTTCTATAATTACTGAAAATTTATAATTGCTTTTAGCTCACCAGGTAGAAGAACTCTTCAAAAGATCAGCTGACTCAAGGAATTATTTCAATTGCCTTTTGTTTTCTCTTGACTTTACTTGACTTGTCATTTTCTGTTGACGTTGTACTGGTCATTTTCTGTTGACTTTTTACCTGTTGTTTTCTGTTGACTTTACTTGTTGTTTTCTGTTGACTTTACTTGTCATTTTCTGTTGACTTTTTACTTGTCATTTTCTTATGACTTTTTACTTGTTGTTTTCTGTTGACTTAACTTGTTGATTTCTGTTGAATGTACGTACTATTTTCTGCTGATTTCTTTTGTTATCTTTTGTTGATTATTCTTGTTTTCTTCTGTTGAACTTTCTCGTAATTTTCTGTCAATTATAATTGCTATTTCCTGTTGACGTTTCCTGTTATTTTCTTAGGACTACTTTCTATTTTCGGCTGATTTCACTTGTTATTTTCGGTCGATTCTACTTGTTATTTTCTGTTGATTCTACTTGTTATTTTCTGTTGAGTCTACTTTTTATTTTCGGTCGATTCTACTTGTTATTTTCTGTTGATTCTACTTGTTATTTTTTGTTGATTCTACTTTTTATTTTCGGTCGATTCTACTTGTTATTTTCTGTTGATTCTACTTGTTATTTTCTGATGATTTTACTTGTTATATTCTTGAGACTTTACTCGTTGTTTTCTGTTTACAGTACTTTTTAAGTTCTGCTGACTTTTCTTGTTATCTTTTGTTAATTATTCTTGTTATCTTTTGTTGTTTTCTTGTTATGTTCTGTTTATTATATACATGTTATTATCTGTTGAATTGTCTTGCTTTTTTTAATATGCTGACTTTACTTTTTATTTTCTGTTCACTGAACTTTTTTTTTCTTTGGACTTTATTTTTTGTTGATCCGTTTTAAAAAGAGAGGGTTCCCTACCCAGGATAATAGGGTGTTACAACCATATGTTCCCATACAAATGCATTGATCGTAATTTAATGTTGACATTGTTGATATTTTTCTAGGTTTGCTGAGTTGTTCAGTACATTAATTTCTTTCACCGAACTAATGTGTGTTCTCTCTATATATAAGGTTCGTCTTTTTATCGGTTTTGTGAATATTTTCTCTCTGTTTATTATATTGTTTTCCTTTCTGGCTCATTCCAATAAAAACCTATATAACCCGACATAAACAATTGTTTTGTTTTTTTAAAATAGGTCATAGGTCATACATGCATTATTACTCATAGCACAATTCTACGATTACTCCATTTTTGACATATTTAATCAACGTCCATTAAACGCTTATCAGTGCGATTAGTATCATCTATTATTCAAACGCTCTGAGGCTTTCGATTGTTTAGATTTGTTGATTGACATTTGTACGTCTGCTTCTACCTCTTTTTCTGTGCAGATTAAACTGGCTCAGAAATTGATATGATAATAAACATAATCAAGTGAAATGATTTATTTATTATTTTCTCGCTTAGCACCTGTAGATTCGAGGAGACGTGTAAACAGATCGATTATCTGAACCTTGATAAGGTCACGTGATAAGGATTACTGCATGCAGTTTTTATAAGATAATTCCAGGCTATTGGAAATCACTTCTGTTTACTATCGTACATACTTCTGTAGAGATAATGGTCAAATTAGAAATTTATACCAATTATATTGTTTGACCACTTGCGTTACTTGATGCAGTTTAAATTGAGAGGAGATAAGGTACCTTACAGACTATCGCATGGTATATATCTTTCTATATATTTAGAAATGTTTACACTTTTTGCATATTTGATTTTGCTTTTTTCATGTCTTAAGTGTGATTATTGGAATCGTCCATCGTTTCTGTTTTCATGGTTATTTTTGTTAATTATAATGTCTTGGGAACAATTGAAACGATGAACACGTAGCTTTGGAGTGTCTCTCTTTTAGAGGAAACCACTTTCGATAAAGTTTTGAGAACCGTACGCGTTGAAACGGTCACTTGTGCCTTGTTCACACGTACATTTAATTCGAATTGAATTCGAATGGAATGCAAATCCGAATGGAATGCAAATCGAATTCGCTAATCGCGTTCACACACTTTTCTTTTTAATTCGAATTGATTCAAATGGGCTTATTCGAATTATCCGATTCGCATTCGAATTACGTGTGAACTCAGATGTATTCGCCACTACTGTCATAAATTTTGACTTTTCAAACAAAGGATTTAAAAAGTAACCCTCATGGGCATACAAGGTCGTTGAAAACCCCCAAGTTATCAAGATATTGATTTAAAGAGGTTGGGCCAATTTTCCTCGTATTTATTACACTAAAAACTAGTTTAAGTGTTGTTTATATCAAATAAGAGTGGAACTGAAACCAATATTATGTTCCGAAAATGAAAAATTAATTACAAATAGTTATGATATAAAATCAAAAACGCCCTTTTTTCTGTTGAAAATAACATTCACACATAATTCTGACACAATTTATGATACTGCGAAGCACTCTGTACCTCTCTAGAAAGGTTAGACTTGTAAAATTAGGTGTTTCAGTCATTTCCGTGTTCCAATTGAGGTTACAGCCTACTTTCAGTACTCTACCGGTCTTTAATCCTTATTAAAAATACAACCGTTATGTCGTCAATGCAAATAAATAGCTTGTTTGCATTGTCTCGAACTTTATGTATTATTATCTGTTAACCTTTATGAGCGATTCCAGTGATATTTCATTTTTCCTTAACGTATGAAAAAACCAGTTCATACAGGGTGTGTATATTGAAGATCGCAGGCATTTTGTATTCAAGTTTCATGTCAACTTTGTCACTAACCTAATGAATTAGTTTGTTATCAAAGAACGCATGCGCCTCTGCGTAAAACGTTCATTTGATCTAAATGCGATTGCAGAAGATAAGTTTTTGAAAGAAGCACATGAGATCGAGGTTCCATTAGCTGTAAGACAACATGTACACAGATCATTCTGTTTTGTCATAAGTTGACATAAATATTCCTTTTAGCAGCAGTGTGGTTTTTTTTTTGTTTTTTTTCCACTGTTAGGACAGATGGTATTAGCTGCACTATGTAGGTTTTACTTTTACGACACATGGTCTATAGAACGGATATGAAAAACATGGAGGGGTGTTCTATGCACGTGGAATTAGATTAGTCACATACCACATCATGTGCTTGTACCAAGTCCTAATATGTTGACCATGCATGCGTTGTTTGTCTTTGATAATGTAAATCTATTTTTCTGGAGACGTCAGGTTATTTTTGTGTTCTGTCCAAAATAAAGTTTGGGAATTCCTCCTAACTCTTCAATGTATTTTTTTTTTTATTCAGTATTAACACATTTAGTTTTCATCAAGTATACATTTGATTAGAAGTCCATTACTAGACTAGTAATGGACTTTTGATTTTACTTGGGTATACCGAGGTCATACTTTTTCGATAAAATTGATTCTGCAAATAATAAAAAACTCAATAGCATCTTAAGTTCACAGACATATTTGTCTTGTATGTTTATTCAAAAGTTCGGTTCACTCGTATAGTTTGGAGTTTAGGGGCCAGCTGCAGCCCGCCTCAGGGTGCGGGATTTTTTCTTGCGCTGGAGACCAATTGGTTTTGGCAGCAACAAATCAATAAAGTGAACTTATTTCATTTTATGAAGAGTGCATATGTTAATCTTTCCTATGAAACCTAATAAAATGTTGAAGAATGATATATTTGTTTTATCGAAAAGATTTGGTTGCCACTGACTCAGGTGTAGACGGTCTACAGACAGTGACCTAAATTTTTGACATACCCAAATTAGTCGGGATGTATTTGTGACAACCTACAACGTATTTGTTAAACTATTCCCCTGATGTGTTCTCGTATCGCTACACTAGGGTGCAGATATTTCAATGAAATGGCGGACAAGTTTACGTATTTGTCAGACCTTTCCACGTCAGTTCTCCCGTGTTGTGTCAAATTACGCCGCAGGTTCCACGCTTCATCTATCTTAGTATATGGTAGCATATCAATTGGTGTTCCGAATATTATTTGTAAAATGTAAAAACTACTGCTTAACTTCATTGCGGAGGGTTGATGTCTTCCAGTTGACCACAGGAGTTTTTGTATTTGGAACGCGAGGTCTATTTAAAGTCTCAACGATTGGTAAATATAAAAGTAATACAATTTATTTTTAACGTGTAATATCATGCTGGGTAAACGTATCAAGGTCTTCTAATAGCTTTAAGTATCCGGGTTACAAAAGACCTTCCACTGTTCAAGAAAGACCTTGAACTTTACGCAATCGATTCTATAGATCACATTTAGTTCGTATAATATGTACATAAATCGGAGTAACCAAAAGAGGTCAAAAACATTCTGAGAAAAAATTTGATTCGTATATCAAATAAAACGAAGATTTAAAAATTCAATGAAAAATATTCGGGTATATATTTAAACTTTTATGTCAAGATGGTGTCCCTTATTAATAAGGAGATTAATTAATATATATTTATATCGATATAGAAGTCCTTATGCACCTCCACGTTCCGATTTGTAGTTATTAAAAATGTAATAAATTGGGTAATAATTCATAATGCATAGGTATTTTATTGACTCTAAGTAGACAGTAATGCGACGAGTATACGGATATTAGATAAATTTTATTACTACCATGAAATTTAATAAATTAAGCGGTCGGGTAATGAAAAATACATTTAATAATATACTTTACTTTCATTCACCTTGATGATGTAATTATGTGAGAATTAAAAGCCACCCGTATAGTAATTTTGTAACGGATTATTTAAATATAATTTCATCCGTACCAATGGAATCTAGGCACTAAAAGCGATGCCATGACGTATATGAAAGATGGCGTTTCTATATTTGGAGTAATTTGAAGATATATCTGAACACCACTTATTTGAAAAGGATTAGTGAAGATGACAATCAAATATTTTAAGTGCTCATTGTAAGAGAGACGTGTATACAGAATGATAAATTATAGTAACTAAGTAAAGTAAATTAACCAGGTGGTGTCTATTTTCAATGTATTTTTCACTCTTTAAAATTATGTTATGTAATATTCACGAGTATATTAATGTTTGTCGGAGAAAAAAATCTCTCATCAAAGATAAAGCGCGTTTCGTCTTTATTAAATTCATCATGGGCACTTGAATCAAAACATTAGTCGCGCGTTTCGTCTTTATTAAATTCATCATGGGCACTTGAATCAAAACATTAGTCGCGCGTTTCGTCTTTATTAAATTCATCATGGGCACTTGAATCAAAACATTAGTCGCGCGTTTCGTCTTTATTAAATTCATCATGGGCACTTGAATCAAAACATTAGTCGCGCGTTTCGTCTTT
The DNA here is from genome assembly GCF_963676685.1 of Mytilus edulis. Classification (NCBI taxonomy): domain Eukaryota; kingdom Metazoa; phylum Mollusca; class Bivalvia; order Mytilida; family Mytilidae; genus Mytilus; species Mytilus edulis. Next base: position 58,912,670 of record NC_092355.1, on the reverse strand, counting down.
ATTAATTTCATCATGGGCACTTGAATCAAAACATTAGTCGCGCGTTTCGTCTTTATTAATTTCATCATGGGCACTTGAATCAAAACATTAGTCGCGCGTTTCGTCTTTATTAAATTCATCATGGGCACTTGAATCAAAACATTAGTCGCGCGTTTCGTCTTTATTAAATTCATCATGGGCACTTGAATCAAAACATTAGTCGTGCGTTTCGTCTTTATTAATTTCATCATGGGCACTTGAACCAAAACAGTAGTCGCGCGTTTCGTCTTTATTAAATTTATCATGGGCACTTGAATCAAAACATTAGATAAACCAAATCCATTACAATTTTTGCACCCGTCCAAAACCAGAAGTGTTTGGTTATCAATTGTATCGAATTGAATACAATTGCTAATCAAAATCTCTTAATATTCCAAACCGGCCTTTGTTATTCTATTTTAAAATCATCTGAAATATTTGAACCTGAAGTTGGTAAAGTTAAGCGTTATAGTAATTTTTCTGATATTGTCCTGACGGTTCTCCTAGTACTGTTCGTACAATTACGTTTTGGTCATTTGTTTTGTTGAGACAGAAATTCGGGTCTCCGAACGGTTTTAAAATTGGACTTATCATGAATGGCTAATTCCAAGAAATGTCCGAATAATCAGATTACACAAAGACCTTCGGGCGTTGATTACATGAAAACTCCGAGCGTTGATCACATGAAAACTCCGAGCTTTATTGATTACACAAAGACCTACGGGCGTTACTGATTACGCAAAGACCCCACGGGCGTTACTGGTTACACAAAGACCTACGGGCGTTACTGATTACACAAAGACCTACGGGCGTTACTGGTTACACAAAGAGCTACGGGAGTTACTGATTACACAAAGACCTACGGACGTTACTGATTACACAAAGACCCACGGGCGTTACTGGTTACACAAAGACCTACGGGCGTTACTGATTCCACAAAGACCTACGGGCGTCACTGATTACACAAAGACCTACGGGCGTAACTGGTTACACGAAGACCTACGGGCGTTACTGATTACACGAAGACCTACGGGCGTTACTGATTACGCAAAGACCTACGGGCGTTACTGATTCCACAAAGACATACGGGCGTTACTGATTACACGAAGACCTACGGGCGTTACTGATTACGCAAAGACCTACGGGCGTTACTGGTTACACAAAGACCTACGGGTGTTACTGATAACACAAAGACCTACGGGCGTTACTGGTTACGCAAAGACCTACGGGCGTTACTGATTCCACAAAGACCTACGAGCGTTACTGATTACACAAAGACCTACGGGCGTTACTGGTTACACGAAGACCTACGGGTGTTACTGGTTACACAAAGAGCTACGGGAGTTACTGATTACACAAAGACCTACGGGCGTTACTGATTACACAAAGATCCACGGGCGTTACTGGTTACGCAAAGACATACGGGCGTTACTGGTTAAACAAAGACCCACGGGCGTTACTGGTTACACAAAGACCTACGGGCGTTACTGATTCCACAAAGACCTACGGGCGTTACTGATTACACAAAGACCTACGGGCGTTGCTGGTTACACGAAGACCTACGGGCGTTACTGATTACACAAAGACCCACGGGCGTTACTGGTTACACAAAGACCTACGGGCGTTACTGATTTCACAAAGACCTACGGGCGTTACTGATTACACAAAGACCTACGGGCGTTACTGATTACGCAAAGACCTACGGGCGTTACTGATTCCACAAAGACCTACGGGCGTTACTGATTACACGAAGACTTACGGGCGTTACTGATTACGCAAAGACCTACGGGCGTTACTGGTTACACAAAGACCTACGGGTGTTACTGATAACACAAAGACCTACGGGCGTTACTGGTTACGCAAAGACCTACGGGCGTTACTGATTACGCAAAGACCTACGGGCGTTACTGATTCCACAAAGACCTACGAGCGTTACTGATTACACAAAGACCTACGGGCGTTACTGGTTACACGAAGACCTACGGGTGTTACTGGTTACACAAAGACCTACGGGCGTTACTGGTTACGCAAAGACCTACGGGCGTTACTGATTACGCAAAGACCTACGGGCGTTACTGATTCCACAAAGACCTACGGGTGTTACTGGTTCCACAAAGACCTACGGGCGTTACTAATTACACAAAGACCTACGGGCGTTACTGATTACACAAAGACCTACGGGCGTTAGTACTGGTTACACGAAGACCTACGGGCGTTACTGATTACACAAAGACCTACGGGCGTTACTGATTACACAAAGACCTACGGGCGTTACTGGTTATACGAAGACCTACGGGCGTTACTGGTTACACAAAGACCTACGGGCGTCACTGGTTACACAAAGACCTACGGGCGTTACTGATTACACAAAGACCTACGGGCGTTACTGATTACACAAAGACCTACGGGCGTTACTGATTACAGATAAGGTATGAGACCAAAGGGAGAGAATATAAATACCAAAAGGTCACCGTTAGGCTTTCAAAAACGACAAAAACAAACCGTATAATAAGGTTTAAAAGGTTCCACAAAGACATATTGTTAAAGTAAAAAGAGTATATGCCAACAGCCAAATTATAAAAGAAATAGACGAGAACATAATACAAACAGCAACGATTTGATTTTGGTTTTGGTGGGTGTTTTAACGCCACTTTTAATCACCGCTTTTGGGCTATTTCGTTTTTACTGGTGGAGGAAGTTGGACTGGGAGTGCTTGGAGAAAACTACCGACCTTCGATAGGAAAACTAACAATCTTAGTCAATAAAGACTGAAGTCGAGTGCACCCGCGAGCAGGGTTCGAACTCACAACCTCAGTGTTTACTGGCTCGTGTAGTAATAACAACTTAGACCACTCGACCACCGAGGCCCAAGCCCAAAGACATCAAGGAACGACATCAACTTGATAACAGGCTCATGATTTGGAACATGTACATAAAGCAAGACCTGTAAAACGATCTACGGGCGTTACTGAATACGCAAAGACCTACTGAGTATAAAAAGACCTACGGGTGTTACAATTAATACACAAAACCTCTAGGAGTTACTACAGTTCTTTAACAATTTAATTTCTATTTCACATTGATATGAGGGAGGGAATCAGTAGGCTCAATAATGTATACATTTCATTACAGAAACGATAAAGGCGTTCTCGAAACAAGAAACTACAATACTATAGTGACATTGAAAAAGTTGTAAAATTTTGGTGCACCACAAATCTTTACAGAGAGACAATGTTAATTCAGCGAAAAAGAACTGTCATTCGATTTCTAACAAGTGACATGGACAAACTAACTTGAACCATGGCCTCGTTTTCAATTTGAACCGAGTACAATTGTTTGCAATTAAATATTTTAGATAATTGCTCCCAAATGACGACATAGCTCAAATTGCAATTTATACTTTTGGTCAAAGATCAACAATGGAATACAAATTATTATCAAGTAAAATTTAAACGTCTGTAAATGTCATAGCAGTACAAAATAGATATATTATGTTTTAATACCTTTTATATATATACTGAAAGTGATTTGGGACATTTTAACAACAGATTTAAAAAGACTCGAGGTTTGAATTGATTAACCCGCCTTTGTTAGGCAAAAAGTAGAAGTAAGCAAAAATGTCACTGAAATAGCTGATCATTTAACTTGGCAGATAAAATTAATTTGTTATTAATTATATATTAACACACCAAATCGTTTTGTCCTTTGGTACGCAATTGTCTGTCGGATGTTTAAAGTTTTGTTATACATTTAAAGTGTCTCCTTAAGCAAAATGGAGTCCCGCTAAAGAGAGCTAGGCAAATATACCTTAGGGACGAAAACAAACTGACTATACCATGGCTCTACTGAAAAGAAACAATTCGCCGTTTCAGAATATAAAGCATTCTGGGTAATATTTTCAAAAGCGTACACCAAAACGCTGTGATTGGCTAACAACGCCCAAAACAATTAAAATTTAATTAATGACGTGACGTTGTTTTCTTTTTGGGGTACAATGAAATTACCGAGAATACATTAGAATCTGAAACGGCGAATTCATAAAACACAACATAGATAAACCAAAGCCTGAGCAACATGAACCAAACCACAAGCTAGGGATGACCTCAGGTGTTCCGGAAGAGTAAGCAGATTTTGCGTCACATGTGACACCCGTCGTGTTGCTCATGTGAGTTCAAGCCAGGTGACCAGTTAAACTCAGTAGGTCCTATCCATGGTAAATGGGACGGGAATGTAGTTACGTACCGGCTCAAGCGAAAAGATCAATCTCGTTGAGATGATCGGCTCAAGCGAGAAAATCAATCTCGTTGAGATGATGAACGATAATCTATAAATACATTTCAAGCATCGCGCCTTTTGCATTGTCAGTGCATATCGGATCAATGGAAAGCTTTGTTGTGTAATAACAACAACAAAAAAAAAACTCACCAAAGTACTAAACAAAAATATTAAAAATCAAATTTTCTCTCGATTGTCTTGAAATTAAAAACAAGCAGGTCATTTTTGTATGCATATGATTTGAAGTATATAAAATCAATAAAAGACATTGCCAAAATCCGGTATGTGTGTCAAGGCGTCTAGATAGTTTCCGTATAATGAAAAGTCATTTATCACCTCCGAGTAAACAATATGTAAAATTATGTTTTATTTTCACTATTTATTGTATGAAGAAAGACTATTTACTTTTTCATTCTAAACGGTCTCGTTCATTCTTCGTCCTTTTAAACATTATTTACTTAAGTTTTTGAACGGTACTCGAAACAGTAGTTTCGCGAGTCAATGAAAATTTGTTTCATGTGTTTTTAAAGTGTTAAAAAATAAACTTTCTATAACATATTTGAGGGTGCAAATGCTCATGTGTAGGGGACAAAACAAGGTTGAATTCATACAAGTGAGAGGTTAAGCTTTCTATAAAACCAGGGTTTAGGCCACTATGTTCTATAGGAAATGTCTGTATCAATTCAGGAATATAAAAGTTTTGTTCCCATACGTTTGATGTGTTTGTGCTTTTGAATTTGCCAATGAATAAGGGATTTTTCGTTTTGAATTTTCCTTAAAGTTTGTTATTTTTGTTATTTTACTTTTTTCGGCGGTCCAATCCCAGCCGCCACATTGTTTTAGTTCTATTCGTGTTCGTTTTTATCCACTTTTTGAACTAACTTCTTTTGTTTACCATGATCAAATCCTCAATAAGTTCTATGATATGAATTTTTCTGTTCACTATTCCATTAATTTCTTTTTAATGAAATCATTTTCCCGCTTAACAAAATGCAAAGCAAAGTAACTGCGCTTTTATCAGCTGCTCTTCATGTGGTCACACAACATAAGTTTAACTCGGCCGCTCGCATTGTTTTTAGACAGATTCTTTGTTACCATATTTCTCAACTCAACTTCTATGTATTAAAGAACACATATACGGGATAATATCAACATACTTTTCCATATATTTCGAATTATTTACTTTGCTGACAATATTCACAATGTCAAAAATGTATGAAGCCAACCAACGTTCAATGAACGTAACCGAAATCTATAATAAAATTGAGAATGGAAATGGGGAATGTGTCAAAGAGACAACAACCCGACCATAGAGCAGACAACAGCAGAAGGTCACCAACAGGTCTTCAATGTAGCGATAAATTCCCGCACCCGGAGGCGTCCTTCAGCTGGCCCCTAAACAAATATATACTAGTCCAGTGATAATGAACGCCATACTAATTTCCAAATTGTACACAAGAAACTAAAATTAAAATAATACAAGACTAACAAAGGCCAGAGGCTCCTGACTTGGGACAGGCGCAAAAATGCGGCGGGGTTAAACATGTTTGTGAGATCTCAACCCTCCCCCTATACCTCTAACCAATGTAGTAAAGTAAACGCATTAAGTTTGTCTGTTGATTCCCCGTCTTCACCCTCAAGTATATACCATGCCATATGTTCGTCAAGAGCAGTATATCGATATAATTAAACCTTGGTCTACGTCCTTTGTAACAAGTTTTTGTTATCAACAATGTGTATTTGACACTTTTCTGATATTTAATGAAAACTGCAAATATTCTATTGTGTTAAAGGCTTAAAAAAGAATATATATGTATGTTAAAGCCAGGTCCCCTCTGAGTCTGTCAACTAAAGCCTAATTTGTTCACAGCTCCCGTCACGTGTATTGAAAAGAAAATCTATTGATGAAAGTAAAAAGATATTGAGTAATTACCTAATTCAGTAAATGTGAACAAAGAATGAAACGATTACTGCAAAAATTAAAAGCGTACACGTGTTTTTATTTGAATTATAAACTGCATATGACTGTTATACAGCGTTTAAAAATATCATTAAAGGTTCCTCATAAATTAGTAGATTAGCTGGACTAGATAAATTTTGGTTGTATATACATTCTTCTGGTCCTTTTTATTTGAATATACATTCTGCTAGTCCTTTTTATTTTAATATACATTCTGCTGGTCCTTCACATTTGGATATATATTGTGCTGGTCGTTCTTTTTTGAATATACACCGTGCTGGTCCGTCTCATTTGAATATTGAATCAGTTTTGGACACATGCCTTTGAGCTCGACTTTTACTGCATTTTGCACCATGTGCACCTAGTGACAACAAAATCTCACTTAATATAGGCCAATATAAAATTGGTTTTATTTTTTGACTGAGTTACACCGGTTCACCCGAGGTCTGGCGACGTAAACAAAGTCGTTGATTGAATAATCGATTTAATAACGTATGCATCTTGGCATAATAAAAATGTACGAGAAAATGCGCAAAATTTGAAAAAGTGGCTGAAAAAGCAATTATATTACATTGACCTTGAATGAGAAAAAACCTTTAAAATGGGCTTTGCTCATTGTTGAAGGTCGTGCGGCGACATATAGTTGTTAATTTCTGTGCCATTTGGTCTCTTGTGGGGTGTTGTCTCATTTGCAATCATACCGCATTTTCGTATTTTTATATTTTAATGGTTTTTTTCAAAGCGGTATAAATCGTTTCGATTGATGAGTTCATACAGGTCAGACCGGGCTATATTTGCAAAAACCCTTACCTCTCCTTTTTTTTTAAATTATTAACCTTAAACGACGGAAAAAGGGACATACCTTTGTCGTGGCAACCCGACTGTCCCTCAAACCTCTTAACAAACACATTAAATCTATATAAATAGAACATTAAGAATACACCAATGTCAGACAGGAATTAAACGCCATAAAAACATGAAATATACAGTTCAACAAATATAAGGTCATCAATAAAGAATAAATAAAAAAACGCCGTCTTACCCAATAAAAACTATTTTAAAATCTTCAGATGCTACGTAGCACTGTTTAAAACTATAACGCTGTAGCAAGCTATTTGTCTTTTAATGATTACTACCAGCATACCTCCCTACATTCCTCCCCTGTCAACACGTAGTATATATTGTCGCCACAGCCTTGAATAGTGAACCGACGCTATGCTATTGTGAGCATGAAACAATCATTTATAATAATTAATAAGATATTTGGGGCAAACATGTATTTTGTCTATTTGCAGTTAGTGTTGTCTAGAAGAAAGAACAGATAACTTTGCAGCAGTCACTGAATTCAATCAAGGACACCAATTTAAACAGATTGTCTGTATAAGAGAACACAAACGAGAACATAGGTGTCTTCATAAACAGAACATGAGCTCAAATTGTTTTCCTCATAAACAGACAATAGGTTCACATTAGTGTCTTCATAAACAGACAATAGGTTCACATTAGTGTCTTCATAAACAGACAATAAGCTCCTATTGTTGTCTTCATAAACAGACAATAAGCTCCTATTGTTGTCTTCATAAACAGACAATAAGCTCCTATTGTTGTCTTCATAAACAGACAATAAGTTCACATTGGTGTCCTCATAAACAGACAATACGCCCACATTGTTGTCATAAAAAAACAGACAATAAGCCCACATTGTTGTCCTCATAAACTGACTATATTAAGCTCACATTGTTGTCACCAAAAAAAGACAATACGCTGAAATTGGTGCACCATAAGCAGACATTAAGCACACATTGGTGTCATAAAAACAGACAATAAGCCCAAATTTGTGTCATAAAAAACAGACAATAAGCTCACATTGTTGTCATAAAAAAAACCAGACACTATGTTCGGATTGTTGTCATCAAAAATAGACAATAAGCTCACATTGCTGTCATAAAAACAGACAATAAGCTCACATTGTTGTCATAAAAAAACAGACAGTATGTTCGGATTGTTGTTATCAAAAATAGACAATAAGCTCACATTGCTGTCATCAAAAACAGACAATAAGCTCACATTGTCGTCATCAAAAACAGACAATATGCTTACATTGTTGTCATCAAAAACAGACAATAAGTTCACATTGGTGTCCCCATAAGCAGACAATACGCCCACATTGTTGTCATAAAAAAACCGACAATAAGCCCATATTGTTGTCCTCATAAACTGACTATAAGCTCACATTGTTGTCATCAAAAACAAACAATAAGCTGAAATTGGTGCCCCATAAGCAGACAATAAGCACACATTGGTGTCATAAAAACAGACAATAAGCCCACATTGGTGTCTAAAAAAACAGACAATAAGCTCACATTGTTGTCATAAAAAACAAACAGTAAGCTCGGATTGTTGTCATCAAAAACAGACTATAAGCTCATATTGCTTTCATCAAAAGTAGACAACATGCTCACATTGTTGTCATCAAAAATAGACAATATGCTCACATTGGTGTCTTAAAAAACAGACAATAAGCTCACATTGTTGTCATAAAAAACAGACAGTAAGCTCGGATTGTTGTCATAAAAAAAACCAGACAATATGCTCACATTGTTGTCATAAAAAACAGACAATAAGCTCGGATTGTTGTCATCAAAAACAGATAATATGCTCACATTTTTGTCATTTAAACAGACAATAAGCTCACATTGTTGTCATAAAAAACAGACAGTAAGCTCACATTGTTGTCATCAAAAATAGACAATAAGCTCACCTTGTTGTCATCAAAAACAGATAATATGCTCACATTTTTGTCATCAAAAACAGAAAATAAGCTCACATTGTTATCATCAAAAACAGACAATATGCTAACATTGTTGTCATCAAAAACAAACAATACGCTCATATATTTGTCATCAAAATCAGACAATAAGCTCACATTGTTGTCATAAAAAACAGACAGTAAGCTCACATTCTTGTCATAAAAAACAGACAATAAGCTCATATTGTTGTCATCAAAAGTAGACAATATGCTCACATTTTTGTCATTAAAAACAGACAGTAAGCTCACATTGTCGTCATCAAAAACAGACAATAAGCTCACATTGTTGTCATGCAAAACAGATAATATGCTCACATTTTTGTCATTAAAAACAGACAATATGCTCACATTGTTGTCATCAAAAACAGACAGTAAGCTCACATTGTTGTCATCAAAAATAGACAATAAGCTCACCTTGTTGTCATCAAAAACAGATAATATGCTCACATTTTTGTCATCAAAAACAGACAATAAGCTCACATTGTTATCATCAAAAACAGACAATATGCTCACATTGTTGTCATCAAAAACAAACAATACGCTCATATATTTGTCATCAAAAACAGACAATAAGCTCACATTGTTGTCATCAAAAACAGACAGTAAGCTCACATTCTTGTCATAAAAAACAGACAATAAGCTCATATTGTTGTCATCAAAAGTAGACAATATGCTCACATTGTTGTCATCAAAAACAGACAGTAAGCTCACATTGTTGTCATCAAAAACAGACAATAAGCTCATATTGTTGTCATCAAAAGTAGACAATATGCTCACATTGTTGTCATCAAAAACAGACAATAAGCTCATATTATTGTCATCAAAAGTAGACAATATGCTCACATTGTTGTCATCAAAAACAGACAGTAAGCTCACATTGTTGTCATAAAAAACAGACAATAAGCTCATATTGTTGTCATCAAAAGTAGACAATATGCTCACATTGTTGTCATAAAATACAGACAATATGCTCACATTTTTGACATAAAAAATAGACAATAAGCTCATATTGTTGTCATCAAAAACAGACAGTAAGCTCGGATTGTTGTCATCAAAAACAGACAATAAGCTCATATTGTTGTCATCAAAAGTAGACAATATGCTCACATTGTTGTCATCAAAAACAGACAATATGCTCACATTTTTGACATTAAAAACAGACAATAAGCTCACATTGTTGTCATAAAAAACAGACAGTAAGCTCGGATTGTTGTCATAAAAAAAACCAGACAATATGCTCACATTGTTGTCATAAAAAACAGACAATAAGCTCGGATTGTTGTCATCAAAAACAGATAATATGCTCACATTTTTGTCATTTAAACAGACAATAAGCTCACATTGTTGTCATAAAAAACAGACAGTAAGCTCACATTGTTGTCATCAAAAATAGACAATAAGCTCACCTTGTTGTCATCAAAAACAGATAATATGCTCACATTTTTGTCATCAAAAACAGAAAATAAGCTCACATTGTTATCATCAAAAACAGACAATATGCTAACATTGTTGTCATCAAAAACAAACAATACGCTCATATATTTGTCATCAAAATCAGACAATAAGCTCACATTGTTGTCATAAAAAACAGACAGTAAGCTCACATTCTTGTCATAAAAAACAGACAATAAGCTCATATTGTTGTCATCAAAAGTAGACAATATGCTTACATTTTTGTCATTAAAAACAGACAGTAAGCTCACATTGTCGTCATCAAAAACAGACAATAAGCTCACATTGTTGTCATGCAAAACAGATAATATGCTCACATTTTTGTCATTAAAAACAGACAATATGCTCACATTGTTGTCATCAAAAACAGACAGTAAGCTCACATTGTTGTCATCAAAAATAGACAATAAGCTCACCTTGTTGTCATCAAAAACAGATAATATGCTCACATTTTTGTCATCAAAAACAGACAATAAGCTCACATTGTTATCATCAAAAACAGACAATATGCTCACATTGTTGTCATCAAAAACAAACAATACGCTCATATATTTGTCATCAAAAACAGACAATAAGCTCACATTGTTGTCATCAAAAACAGACAGTAAGCTCACATTCTTGTCATAAAAAACAGACAATAAGCTCATATTGTTGTCATCAAAAGTAGACAATATGCTCACATTGTTGTCATCAAAAACAGACAGTAAGCTCACATTGTTGTCATCAAAAACAGACAATAAGCTCATATTGTTGTCATCAAAAGTAGACAATATGCTCACATTGTTGTCATCAAAAACAGACAATAAGCTCATATTGTTGTCATCAAAAGTAGACAATATGCTCACATTGTTGTCATCAAAAACAGACAGTAAGCTCACATTGTTGTCATAAAAAACAGACAATAAGCTCATATTGTTGTCATCAAAAGTAGACAATATGCTCACATTGTTGTCATAAAATACAGACAATATGCTCACATTTTTGACATAAAAAATAGACAATAAGCTCATATTGTTGTCATCAAAAACAGACAGTAAGCTCGGATTGTTGTCATCAAAAACAGACAATAAGCTCATATTGTTGTCATCAAAAGTAGACAATATGCTCACATTGTTGTCATCAAAAACAGACAATATGCTCACATTTTTGACATTAAAAACAGACAATAAGCTCACATTGTTGTCATAAAAAACAGACAGTAAGCTCGGATTGTTGTCATCAAAAACAGACTTTAAGCTCATATTGCGTTCATCAAAAGTAGGCAACATGCTCACATTGTTGTCATCAAAAATAGACAATATGCTCACATTGGTGTCTTAAAAACAGACAATAAGCTCACATTGTTGTCATAAAAAACAGACAGTAAGCTCGGATTGTTGTCAAAAAAAAAACAGACAATATGCTCACATTGTTGTCATAAAAAACAGACAATAAGCTCGGATTGTTGTCATCAAAAACAGATAATATGCTCACATTTTTGTCATTTAAACAGACAATAAGCTCACATTGTTGTCATCAAAAACAGACAGTAAGCTCGCATTGTTGTCATAAAAAAAACAGACAATATGCTCACATTGTTGTCATAAAAAACAGACAATAAGCTCGGATTGTTGTCATCAAAAACAGATAATATGCTCACATTTTTGTCATTTAAACAGACAGTAAGCTCACATTGTTGTCATCAAAAACAGACAGTAAGCTCGCATTGTTGTCATAAAAAAAACAGACAATATGCTCACATTGTTGTCATAAAAAACAGACAATAAGCTCGGATTGTTGTCATCAAAAACAGATAATATGCTCACATTTTTGTCATTTAAACAGACAGTAAGCTCACATTGTTGTCATCAAAAATAGACAATAAGCTCACCTTGTTGTCATCAAAAACAGATAATATGCTCACATTTTTGTCATCAAAAACAGAAAATAAGCTCACATTGTTATCATCAAAAACAGACAATATGCTTACATTGTTGTCATCAAAAACAAACAATACGCTCATATATTTGTCATCAAAAACAGACAATAAGCTCACATTGTTGTCATCAAAAACAGACAGTAAGATCACATTCTTGTCATAAAAAAACAGACAATAAGCTCATATTGTTGTCATCAAAAGTAGACAATATGCTCACATTGTTGTCATCAAAAACAGACAATAAGCTCACATTGTTGTCATGAAAAACAGATAATATGCTCACATTTATGTCATTAAAAACAGACAATATGCTCACATTGTTGTCATCAAAAACAGACAGTAAGCTCACATTGTTGTCATCAAAAACAGACAATATGCTCACATTGTTGTCATCAAAAACAGACAGTAAGCTCACATTGTTGTCATCAAAAACAGACAATAAGCTCATATTGTTGTCATCAAAAGTAGACAATATGCTCACATTGTTGTCATCAAAAACAGACAGTAAGCGCACATTGTTGTCATAAAAAACAGACAATAAGCTCATATTGTTGTCATCAAAAGTAGACACTATGCTCACATTGTTGTCATAAATAACAGGCAATATGCTCACATTTTTGACATTAAAAACAGACAATAAGCTCATATTGTTGTCATCAAAAGTAGACAATATGCTCACATTGTTGTCATAAAAAACAGACAATATGCTCACATTTTTGTCATTAAAAACAGACAATAAGCTCATATTGTTGTCATCAAAAGTAGACTATAAGCTCATATTGTTGTCATCAAAAACAGATAATATGCTCACATTTTTGTCATTAAAAACAGACAATAAGCTCACATTGTTGTCATCAAAAACAGACAGTAAGCTCACATTGTTGTCATCTAAAACAGACAATAAGCTCACATTGTTGTCATCAAAAACAGACACATTTTTGTAAGGATGGCAACGAGTACTCGAGTACTCGGGTACTCGCTCGGAAGACCGAGTACTCGAGTACAGTTTAGTACTCGGATACTCATTTGCTTTTTATACATCTTGAGATAGTTCTCTTCACATTTCCACTCAATTTTAGTTTTGTTGAAATTTCTCCTTCGTAATACTCAAAAAAATAAAAATGATTTTTGTCATCAAAAACAGACAATAAGCTCACATTGTTATCATCAAAAACAGACAATATGCTCACATTGTTGTCATCAAAAACAAACAATACGCTCACATTGTTGTCCTCATTACATAAACAGACAATGTGTTCACATTAGTGTCCAATTAACAGACAATGTGTTCCCATTGGTGTCCCATTAACAAACAATGTGTTCCCATAGGTTTCCCATTTACAAACAATTTGTACACATATGTGTCCAATAAACAGACAATGTGCTCACATTGGTGTCCCATCAACAGACAATGTGCTCACATTGTTTTCCCCATCAACAGACAATAAGCTCACATTGTTGTCCTCATCAACAGACAATAAGCTCACATTGTTGTCCCCATCAACATACAATAAGCTCACATTGTTGTCCCCCTTAACAGACAATAAGCTCACATTGTTGTCCCCATCAACAGACAATAAGCTCACATTGTTGTCCCCATCAACAGACAATAAGCTCACATTGTTGTCCCCATCAACAGACAATAAGCTCACATTGTTGTCCCCATCAACAGACAATGTGCTCACATTGTTGTCACCATCAACAGACAATAAGCTCACATTGTTGTCCCCATCAACAGAC